>NW_012151330.1:14191-16983 GCF_000956105.1 Propithecus coquereli | reverse complement strand
AAGGGTAATAAAAATTCACATCTGGCAGCTAAATGTGCTCATTGCATCTTGGCCCTCACAGCTGACAACACAAGGAAGTATATGTGTGTATTTTAACCTACAGAAATATACCTATTTATAAAGTTTTTTATGTGGAATTGTTTTGTGCCTATATTAAGCTAAACATGAGTTTATACTGATGTCTCAACCTCTGATCTGTTATCACGTGGATTACTCTAGCCTCCTCCCCTTGCTGATCTGTAACCTTCCACTTTAACAGTGAGAAACCTGCCTCCCACAATCTTCCACTTATGTAAGTCATTGTTCCATTTGAGATATAGATATAGTAGTTTTAGGATTGTTAACTATTGCCTCCATTGGAAAGAACTTTATAAAATAGAATCCAGTGTTGAAGTATAGTTCATTTGCCTCCAGCCTAGAGATTCCACTCATTTCCAAAACTACTTAGATCTGCTCCATTTGCCCTACATCTTCAGTGAGTTTTTTTGTACATTTGTATCTTAGTCCATTTTGTGTTGCTATAACAGAATACCTGAGAATACAAATTACCTCAGTAAGTTCTAAAGAAAATAGATTTATTTATCTCATGATTTCGGTGGCTATAACATCCAGGATTGGGCATCTGCATCTGGCGAGGGCCTCAGGCTGCGTCAGCTTATGGTGGAAAGTGGAAGGAGGGCAGGTGTGTGCAGAGACCACATGACCAGAGAGAACGCCAGAGAGAGAAACCAAGGCAGCCAGAGTCTTTAACAATCTGCTCTTGGGGGAACTCACTCATGTCTCAGTATGGCACAGCGTTAATCTATTAATGAGGGATCCACCCCCATGGTGGAAATACCTCCCACCAGGCCCCACCTCCCAAAACTGCCACACTGGGGATGAAATTTCAACATGAGTTTTGGTGGGGACAAACCACATCCAAACCATAGCAATTTGTAACACAGTTCAATTCTTTGTCCCATCATGCATTCTGTGCCAGGATACTCCATATCTTGAATAATGTAACTTGCTTTGAATAGATTTTGATGTATTCTTTAGGCTGTGAAATTGTGTGTTTTGACAAATGCACAGTGGCAGGTGTCCACCATTAAAATATCACATAGGATACTTTAAACCCCTACCCCATGCAGCCCCTGGTTTGCCATCTGTGTAGTTTTGCCTTTTCCAGAATCTCATTAAATGGGGTCATACAGTGTGTATCCTCCTCAGACTATGTTCTTCCACTGAGCAACATGCAAGTAAGATTCATCCGTGATGGTTCATTCCTTTCTATGGCTGAATAGTGTTCCATTGTGTGGATGTACCCCAATTAGGTTATGCATTTTTGTAAGAAAGACTTTCCTCTTCTAACTTTGCTCAGTGTTGGGAGGCCTGCAAATTAATTGACAATAGACAGCTTAATAGGAGGGACAATACTTGGCCTCTTGTCCCACAAGTATCACTGTGGCACCGGGACACATGCACCAGAAGCCAGGAACCAGTTCACAAAGAGGCAAAAACAGCTTAAAGACAATGGACAGGACTAGAATCTGAGCACCCATGAGGGTTACAGTTTTCCTTTGAAACATAAAATTTCTCTCTACAGGAACTCTCATTTTTGATCACAGATAATTAAAGTCAGATTATTCTTGTTTTCAAAGTAAGTTTAATTTTGTTAAATATTCCCTGATTATTTATATAATTGCAGCAAGAATGGTACTGACTACATAGGTCTCTTGAAGTTTGCTTTGCTGGAAGTTTTCATAAGGAATCTCAGATTGGACTTTTAAAAGTCTTATTGAGGCTAGAAGCCAAGCCAAGGCCCTAATATCACATGTCAACTGCAGTACCTTTTGGTGAATTCCTCTTTTCTTGAAGTCCCCCAAATATCTCAAGATTCCCAGGCCTGCCGGGCAATGGCCTTCCTTACTCACCTGTCAGGCTGGCAACTCTGTAATCCAGGTATCAGGCTGGTTTTTGTCAGAGGGATTTGTAAGTATTGGCTCCATAAATCAAGCTTAGCTCTTTAAAATTGTCTAGTCATAGCTGATCTTTCTTAGCGTATAAATTTTTAGTGTTACAACAGCCATGTTTTTAATTATTTTCGCTGTTGTGGATAGTCTCGGTGTGTGTGTTAAAACTAATCCCCAACCCAAGGTCACTGAGCTTTTCTTTTATATTTTCTTCTAGAATCTTCAACGTTTTGCACTGTAATTTAAGTCTGAGGATTTTTTTCAGTGAATTTTTGTGTAAGTTGTAATGTATATGTCTACATTTATCTAATTCCCTATGTTTTCCACTTCATTTTTCCCTCCCTTGCCATTTTCGTGAGACACACAGTATAGTGAGTCCATCTCAGTTTGAATTTCCAAATCCTGGCACTGAATATGCTGAACTCAGAATTTAACTGGTTCCGCAGCACAGCCGTGAGGGGCGCTCGCTGCACCGCCCCGTGAGTGCCGAGGGCTGCAGCGCCCAGGACCGCCAGCACCCAGCGGACGGCCCAGAATGCCCTCTGGCGCTGTGCCCTGCGTGGGGCGGCGCAACGCCTACGTGAGACCAGGCGCGCCTGCGTGAGACGATGGGGCGCCGCCCTCTTAGCCGCGTCCCTGCCAGCAAGTGAAACCTTCCTGTAGCCAGACCTGAGGCCCCAAGGGTGAGTGAGATCTTCCTGTCCCAGCCCCGGGGGCACCGCCTTCCTGTCCACAGCCGCCTGCCGAGGGGCCGCCGGTCCTCAGAGACCCGGGAGGGGCTCCGTGTGGACATTTGCAAATGGGGAATCCACAATTTCCACCGCACCGAGGTCCCCCAGC
>NW_012151330.1:9005-10131 GCF_000956105.1 Propithecus coquereli | reverse complement strand
GTGTTGTAAGTTAATTCCATGCTTAATTTTTGAGGTACTGCCATATTGTGTTCCATAGCAGCTGCTCCATTTTAGTTTCTCTTTCCTTTTTGTGGCTGAATAATAAATATATTAGGTTATGATATACCTAATTTTGCTTATCCATCCATCTGTTGATGGATGTTTGGGTTGTTTGCACCTTTTGGCTATTGCGAAAAGAGCTGCTATAAATATTCATGTACAAGTTCTTGTTTGAACACTTGTTTTCTAATCTTTGTGGTATATACCTCGGGTTGGAATTGTTGAGCCATGGTCATTCTACTTGTGAATTTTTGAGGGAACATTCAACTATTTTATACACAGGCTATACCATTTTATATTTCTATAAGCAGTGTTTAAGGGTATCCAGTTTTTCTCCATCCTTGCCAACACATATCTATAACAATAGCCATTCTAGTGTGTGTGAGTGGGTATGTCATTGTGTTTGGAATTTGAATTTCCATAACAATTAATAATGTGTACTGTCTTCTCATGGGCTTGTTGGCCATTTGCTTGTCTTTTTCTGTGCAGTGTTTATTTTAAGCTCTTTATCTGTTTTGTAATTGGGTTGTTAGTGTTTTTGCTGTTGAGTCTTAAAAGTTACTTATATATTCAGGATAAAGCGTCCTCATCAGATATATAATGTGCCTCTGTGGATTGTCACCTTCTTGGTTGTGTGTTTGTATTCCCAGAAGTTTTTAATTTTGAGTAAACATTTTCTTTGCTTGCTGTGCTTATGGTGTCAGATCTAAGAAACCATTGTTAAACCCAATGTTATGAAGGTTTATCTTCATGTTTTCTTCTAGAGTTTATGTTTTTATCTCTCACAGTTAGGCCTTTGGACCATTTTGAGTTAAATTTTTCTGTGTGGTGTGATGTAAGGGTACAGTTTCATTTCTGTGCATGTGGATAGTTCTCTAACATCACTTGTTGAATTTAATGACCTCAGCCCTTGTTTACAATCAATGGACTGTAAAGCTATGGAATTATTTCTGGAATCTCAGTTGAATTCCATTGGTCTATATGTGTACCCTCATGCCAGTATCATCGTGTTCTGATTGCTGTTGCATTGTAGTAAGGTTTAAGATTTGAAATTGAGAAGTGTGAA
>NW_012151330.1:8638-8955 GCF_000956105.1 Propithecus coquereli | reverse complement strand
ATTGGTCTATATGTGTACCCTCATGCCAGTATCATCGTGTTCTGATTGCTGTTGCATTGTAGTAAGGTTTAAGATTTGAAATTGAGAAGTGTGAATGTCCAAGTGTGTCTTTCTGTTTCAAGAAGATTTTGTTTATTTGTGTTCCCTTAAAATTCCATTTGAATATTAGTATCAGTTAGCCCATTCCTGCCAAAAGGCCTCTTTGGATTTTCGTGGGAATTGCATTGAGTTTGAGATCACTTTGTGTAGTATGCCCATGTTCAAACATATTAAGTCTCCAGTCCATGAACATGGAGTGTCTTTACATTTATGTAGAT
>NW_012151330.1:6229-6645 GCF_000956105.1 Propithecus coquereli | reverse complement strand
TGGTGAGAGAGTGATCCTTTTTCATTCTTCTGCATATGGCTATGAAATTTTCCCAGCAATATTTATGGAATAGGGCTCTGTTTCCTCAGTGTATGCTGTCTGCTTGTTGAAAATCAGTTGGTGGTAGGTAGATGGCTTTATTTCTGTGTTCTCTGTTTTGTTCTCTTGTTCATGTCTCCACTTTTATACCAGTACCATGCTGTTTTTGTTACTCTAGCCTTGTAGTATAATTTGATGTCATGAATGTGATGCCTCCAGATTTGTTGTGCAGTATACTGTTGAATACAGAAGTGAAAGTGAGCATGTTTGCCTTGTTCCTGCTCTCAGCAGTAAAGCTCTCGGTGTTCATCGTTGAGATGCTGTTTGCTGTGTGTTTTCCCTAAATGCTCTTTAATTTGTTGATAAAATTGCATTGT
>NW_012151330.1:1833-2980 GCF_000956105.1 Propithecus coquereli | reverse complement strand
ATGTTAGAGTTAGGCTTTAGGATGTAGGGTTAGGGTTGATTAGGCTTAGGAGTTAGGGTTAGGGGTTTGGGTTCGTTTGGGATTGTGGTTAGGATTAGGGGTATTCCCGCCGTGGGTGAGAGGATGCAGGGCAGCAGCGCCTTGCGTGAGAGGAGGCGTGGCCACACCCCCCGACTTGAGAGGACGCACTGTCGCCCCCTCCTGCGTGCAGGAATTGGGGCTGCTGAGCCCTGTGAGAGAGGAGATGAGGCCACGCCCCCTACGTGGAGGACACAGGGTCACCCCTACCTGCAGAGGAGGAAGAGGGGCCACCCCACATGTGTGCAGGAGGTGTGGTCCCAGGGCCCTGCATGAGAGGAGGCGGGGCTGACCTTGCCTGCCGACAGGAAGCAGGTACACCAACACTGCTTGAGAGGAGCATTAGGGTTGGCGTTGGGGTCAGGGTCGGGTTTGGGGTTAGGGTTGGGGTTAGGGTTGGGTTAGGGGTTAGGGTTAGGTTTAGGGGTTAGGGGTTAAGGGTTCGGGTTTAGGGGTTAGGGTTAGAGGGCTACAGGTTTAGAAAGTTAGGGTGAGAGGTTTAAGGGTTAGAGGGTTTAAGATTTGGGGATTAGGTTTAGGGTGTTAGCGTGTCAGGGTTGGGGATAGGGTTAGGGCTTAGGGCTTGGGCATAGGGGTTAGGGTTTAAGGATTGTGGTTGAGTTTAGGGGTTAGGCTTAGGGGTTAGGCTTACAGTTTGGGGTTAGGGTTTGGGGGTTGGGGGTTAGTGGTAGGGTTTAGGGTTTGGTAGGGTCTGGGTTTTAGGGTTAGTGTTTTAGGGGTAGGGTTAGGGTTTTGGGGTTGGGGTTAGGGTTAGGGGTTGGGGTTAGGGTTTAGGGTTAGGGATAGGGGTTTGTCATTAGAGTTAAGGGTTGCACGTTAGGGTTAGGCATTGGGGTTAGGATTATGGTATGGGATTAGGTTTAGGGTTAGGGGTTCGGGTTGTAGTTGGGTTGTTGGGTTAGGGGTTAGGGTTAGGGTGTTAGACGTAGGGGTTGGGGTGAGGGTTAGGGGCCGCTCTGCCCTGGGTGAGAGGAGGCGTGGCCACACCCCCTGCATAAGAGGACCCAGAGTCGCCCCCTCCTGTATGCAGGAAGCGGCTCCGCAGCAC
>NW_012151329.1:19490-20048 GCF_000956105.1 Propithecus coquereli | reverse complement strand
CTTCAGACACCTGCTTCTGCAGAAGCTCCTTTTGATGGGGGTGGCCCCTGCACGAACTAAGATATTCCACCCTTCCTGGTAACAACAGACCGTGGAGCCATGCCTTCTGTGGCTGGCAGAGCAGCGGTGTGTGTCTCTGCACCTTCGGGTGCTGTAACGTTACAGCACAGCGATGAGCCCGCGGACAGCAGCTTGGCGGTTTGCAGCGGGGGGAGCAATAGCCCCTCTTTTCAGCTGGGAAAGCCATGGTCTTTCTATGTCCCAGCCCAGAGCAGGGCTGGAAGCAGTGTGTCACATGTGACTTTAGGCAGCTTTGAAGAAAATCCTCTGCAATGTTCTTTGAGTATTTGTTTATCTGGAGACCCAACGGATGGCTGAGAGTGGGGCAATCTATTTTCTAATTAACGTGATTGATTTCCCTGAGACTTTCAGCAGAAAAGCATGGGAAGTTTGGTAACAAAAAGACAAAATTGATAATCTCTAACAAAACGAGTTGAAAATCATAGATTCACTAACAATATGTGTTTGGAAATGACACTTTCTATGTATATTATATTA
>NW_012151329.1:8850-10060 GCF_000956105.1 Propithecus coquereli | reverse complement strand
AAAGCTTATGTTTTAAAATCAAGGTGAAAGCACCCAAGAGAATCACACCTTTGATTCAATTCACCACACTTTAAAACCAGATGATTCTGAGGTCTGGTCACACTCACCTGTTGTTTCGTTTTAGGGCCTGTCGTGCGTGTGTCTGCTGGGGAGGAGGCCGGCCCGGTCTCCCATCCTGCCCACTGACCCGTGCGTCTTCTTTCAGGATGGCACCGAATGAGAGACGCCGGTTTTCTGTCCCTGTGGGCCAGAGTGGCTGACACACAGAGAGGCCGGGTGTTCCCCCAAAGTCACAGATGCGGCACCTTCAGTCCAGCAGCAGCGGGCAGTTGCCACGCCTCGCTAACTACAGGGAACGGCATCCCTGCACCGCTCCAAGAAACTGAGAGCCCAGAAACGAAATAGCCCGTGGAAAGATCTGTGACCTATTTAAACAGAGGTTCAGCCGCTTTGTTCTTTAGACCAAAGCCAGTGCCTGGCACGAAGGCTGAGATCCCGTCCCCGGCAGGGCCCTGCGTCCACTCTTCATTGCTGGCACCTCTGGCAGCGGCCGTGTGCACGGAGCAGACAGACAGCTCTCGTGCTAGTTCGTGATACGCCGGCCACGCAGTGAGCCCTGCTGTGGCCCAGGCACTGTGTCCGTCTGCTGCTCCCACCGCACACACGTCCCTCAGAGCCACCCCTGGGACAGACGTTAGCAGATGAGGAGATGGAACTTGCCTTAGATTTTTTGCCCAAGGGCCGTTCGGCTAGAGTGGCAAAGTCTGGGCTCCCTCCCTCCAAATTCTTTTTGTTGTTGCCCTTCTGATACCACACAGAAATTACAAAAATTCTTTGGCTCTGTTTCCAGAACCGAGCAGAGGGGAAGAGGGCCGAGCTGGAAGAGGCCCGCCAGGCAGAACCCGCAGAGTTCTCGGGCTGCCTCCGGGTGCCACCCTAGGCTACCCGTGTCACGACTTCCAGGCAGCTTCGCTTTGCGGCTTGCGAACCGCGACTCTGGAACATTTGGGCTCCAGAGATACGCTTCCGTGGTGCTGCAAACATTCTCTTCCAATTTAACTTTGAAAGAAAACATTTTTCAACTGTTTGAAAGCCACGGCAAAGAGCATATGCCCTCAAAGGCCTTGTCTGGGGGCTTTCCACACACGGTCGGCGGCCAATGCAATGACTTAGGCTACCAGTTTAAAAAAAAAAAAAAAAGACTCTGAAT
>NW_012151329.1:6087-7105 GCF_000956105.1 Propithecus coquereli | reverse complement strand
ATTTTTCTTATTTTATTGAGATTGCATTACACTTATAGATTAACTTAGGAAAGAATTATAATTTTTAAATGACACTGAGTTTCCTTATTCAGGACATAGTATTACAATATTTTCCATATCTTAGTGAGGGACACCAGTAATTTTTTTTACAACTCTTTTCATCTAGAACTTGTATAATTTTTGCCAAGTTTATTCTAGGTAATTTATATTTTTTTGTGCTTTAAAAATGGAGTCTCCCCTATAACTAGTAAGGAGATTGAATTATTAATAGTAATCGAAAATCTCCCAAGAAAGAAAAGATTTGGACCAGTTGGCTTTACTGGTAAATTCTACCAAACATCTAAAGAATTAATACCAATTCTTTCTCAAACTCCTCCAAAAGATTGAGAGGATGGAACACTTCTTAACTCGTTCTATGAGGCCAATATTACCCTGATACCAAATACAAAAGAGGCTATTACCAAAAAAGAAAATTACAGACCAATATCTCTGATGAACATTGATGCAAAAATTCTCAACAAAATATGGTCACCATTGCTTGGTATCCATGGGGGATTGGTTCCAGGGCCCCAAGTAAATAACAAAATCTACAAATGCTCAAGTCCCTTATATGAAATGGCTTAATATTTGCATATAATCTATACACATCCTTTAAATAATCTCTGGATTACTTATAACACCGAAAACAAAGTAGATGCTATGTAAATAGTTGTTATACTGCATTTTTAAAATTTGTATTTTTTTTTTTTGAAACAGAGTCTCATTCTGTTGCCCAGGCTAGAGTGCCGTGGCATCATCATAGCTCACAGCAACCTCAAACTCCTGGGCTCAAGCAATCCTTCTGCCTCAGCCTCCCGAGTAGCTGGGACTACAGGCATGCATCACCATGTCTGGCTAGCTTTTCTATTTTTTATATATAATTTTAGTTGTCCGGCTAATTTCTTTCTATTTTTGGTAGAGACTCGCTCTTGCTCAGGCTGGTCTCGAACTCCTGACCTCAAGCCATCCACCCACCTCA
>NW_012151329.1:0-1237 GCF_000956105.1 Propithecus coquereli | reverse complement strand
ACAGTGATGGAGGCAGATATTGCCTCTGCCTTCTTGGAGTTTAAATCTAGTGTGTAAGATGCATTTGGGGAAAAATGGGTTCAACTTTTGAAAAGTTTAAAACCACTGGCCTTTTCCATGTAATTTCCTTCCTTCCTCCTTCCTCCCTCCTTCCTCCCTCCTTCCTCCCTCCTTCCTTCCTCCTTCCTTCCTCCTTTCCCCTTCCTCCTTCCTTCCTCCTTCCTTCCTTCTTTCTCCCTCATTCCTTCCTCCTTTCCCCTTCCTACCTTCTTCCTCCTTCCTTCCTCCTTCCTCCCTCCTTCCTTCCTCCTTCCTCCCTCCTTCCTTCCTCCTTCCTCCCTCCTTCCTCCCTCCTGCCTTCCTCCTTCCTTCCTTCTTCCTCCCTCCTTCCCCTTCCTCCCTCCTTCCTCCCTCCTGCCTTCCTCCTTCCTTCCTTCTTCCTCCCTCCTTCCCCTTCCTCCCTCCTTCCTCCCTCCTGCCTTCCTCCTTCCTTCCTCCTTCCTCCCTCCTTCCTCCCTCCTTCCTCCCTCCTTCCTTCCTCCTTCCCTCCTCCTTTCCCCTTCCTCCTTCCTTCCTCCTTCCTTCCTTCTTCCTCCCTCCTTCCCCTTCCTCCCTCCTTCCTCCCTCCTGCCTTCCTCCTTCCTTCCTCCTTCCTCCCTCCTTCCTTCCTCCTTCCTCCTTCCTTCCTCCTTCCTTCCTCCTTCCTCCCTCCTTCCTTCCTCGTTTCCCCTTCCTCCTTCCTTCCTCCTTCCTCCCTCCTTCCTTCCTCCTTCCTCCTTCCTTTCTTTCTTCCTTTCTCTTTCTTTCTTTAGGGCATGCACGGGAGGGGTGACACAGAGTTAGGGGTGGAAAGTTTCACTCAGAGTGAAGGAAGTCCTAGGCAATAGGGGCCTCTCCAGAAAGACGCCGCATGTTTCTGGGTTTTCTTGACTTTTGATGCTTAAGGCTCCCAAAGCAAAGTCCCTGTGGGCTATTTCTCCTTGTTTCTTTGACCTTTCAGCATTACCCAGCACACTCCCAGACCCGGGAACTCTGGGTGGTCTTGGATGGCTCATTCCTGCTCTCTTGTGACCTTCCGCCGCCTCCCGTCCTTCCTGCCCTGTGTTCCCGCAGGCGGTCACAAAGCCACGGGCCTGTGGGCGCCCAGCGTGCTCTGGGCAGGCCTGAGTGGTTCCTGACGGTGAGAACAGCACGTGGGGCCGGTGCCGTGGAATTCCCAGAGCTGTGCCCGTCACGT
>NW_012151328.1:4675-6051 GCF_000956105.1 Propithecus coquereli | reverse complement strand
TCATGCTGTAAACTTCCCTGAGCACTATTTTGCTGTATCCCAGAAGTTTTGGTATGTTGTGTTTTATTTTCATTCATTTCAAAAAGTTTTTAAATTTCCATCTTTATTTCTTAATTGACCCAGTGATTGTTCAGGAGCATGTACTTTCATTTCCATGTGTTTGTATAGTCTCTGAAGTTCCTCTTCATATTAATTTCTGGACTTATTCCACTGTGGTCTAAGAAGATAATTTTGATTTTTAAAAATTGATGAAGATTTGTTTTGTAGCTGAACAGTTGGTCTGTCTTGGAGAATGTTCCATGTGCTGATAAAAATAATGTATATTCTGTAGTTGTAGGGTGAAATGTTCTGTAAACATCTGTTAAGTCCATTTGGTCTAAGGTCTAATTTAAGTCCAATGTTTCCTTGTTGATTTTCTGTCTTGATCTATCTAGTGCTCTGAGTGGAGTATTGAAGGCCTCCACTATTATCGTGTTACTATCTGTCTCTTTCCTTAGGTCTAATAACATTTGTTTTGTAAATCTGGGTGCTTTAATATTGGGTACATATATAGTTAGGATTGCTATATCCTCTTGCTGAATTGACCCCTTCATCATCATATACTGACCTTCTTTGTCTTTTTTTTTTTGTTTTTTTACGTTTTTGATTTAAAGTCTGTTTTATCTGATATAAATATAGCTACTCTTGCTCACTTTTGGTTTCCATTTGCATGGAATGTCTTTTTCTACTCCTTTGCTTTCAGTCTTTATGTGTTTTTATGGGTAAAGTGAATTTCTTATAAGTAGTATATAGTTGGATCATGTTTTTTTATTCATTCTGTCAATCTATATGTTAGAAATGGAGGATTTAATCCATTTATGTTCAGGGTACATATTGATGTATGATGCTTTGTTCTTGTGGTGTTGTTAGTTAATTTTCAGCTGTTTTTATATATTCTTTGTTTCTTTTTGTTGTTTTGCCTTTGTGGTTTGCTGAACTTCTGGCATGTTACCATTTAATTCCTTTCTCTTCTTCCTTTGTGTGATTATTTTATAAGATCTGTGAGTTTTATGTTTTCATGTGTTTTTGTGATGGTGAATATTGACCTTTTGTTTCCAAGTTTAAGACTCCTTTGAGCATTTCCTGTAGGGCTGGTCTAGTGATGATGAATTCTCTCAGCATTTGCTTATCTGGGAAAGACTTCATTTTTCCTTAATTCGTGAATCTTATTCTGGCAGGATATAAAATTCTTGGCTGAGGGGTTTTTCTCTTTCAGCACTTTGAAAATGCCATCCCATTTTCTTCTGACCTCTAAGAGTTCTGCTGACAGGTCCCATGTTAGTCTGATGGGGTTTCCTGTATAGTTGGCTAGACACTTTTCTCTTGCTAATTTCAAA
>NW_012151328.1:2164-4355 GCF_000956105.1 Propithecus coquereli | reverse complement strand
ATCTCCTATGTCTCTACTTTACATATATACACACACACACATATACATATATATGTGTTTAATAGATTTAGGGTGTACAAGTTGAATTCTATTACATGTAAATATTGTGTAGTGGTGGAGTGTGGGCTTTTGGTGTACCCATCACACAAGTCGTGTACATTGTACCTCATAAGTAATTTTTCATCCCTCGCCCTTTCTCTCTTGTGAGTCTCCAGTGTCCATTATACCTCTCTGTGTGCCCTTGTGTAACCATAATCTAGCTCCCACTTATAAGTGAGAACATGCAGCATTTATTTTTCTGTTCGAGTTACTTCACTTAGGATAATGGCCTCCAGTTCCATCCAAGTTGCTGCAGAAGACATTATTTCATTCTTTCTTATTGTTGAGTAGTACTCAATGGTATATGTATACACACACACATATACCTCCTGGATTTTTTTTTATCCACTCATAAGTTGATGGGCACTTATGTTGATTTTATATCTTTGCAATTGTGAATTGTTTTGTGATAAACATATGAGTGCAGATACCTTTGTGATATAATTATCTCTTTTCCTCTGGGAAGGTAGTGGACTTGAAGGATCAAATGTTAGATCTACTTTTAGTTATTTGAGAAATTTCCATACTGATCTCCATAGAGGTTATACTAATTTATATTCCACTAACAGTGTATAAGCATTCCCTTTTTACTGCATCCACAGAAACATCTATTGTTTTTTGACTTTTTATGGCCATTCTGATTGGAGTAAGATGGTGTCTCATTGTGGTTTTAATTTGCATTTCCCTTATGATTAGTGATAGCATTTTTTCATATATGTTTGCTGGCCATTTGTATATCTTCTTTTGAAAAATTCCTCTTCATATCATTTGCCCACTTTTTAATGGGGTTGTTTGTTTTTCTGGCTGCGTAGTTTGAATTCCTTGGAGATTCTGGATATTAGTCCTTTGTCAGACACATAGTTTGCAAATATTTTCTCCCATTCTGTAGGTTGTCTGTTAACTCTTTTCATTATTTCTTTTGCTGTGCAGAAGCTTAGTTTAATTAAGTCCCGTTTGTTGTATTTTTGTTTTTATTGCATTTGCTTTTGGGGTTTTAGTTATAAATTTTTTGCATGGGCCAATGTCCAAAAAAGTTTTTCCTAAGTTTTCTTCTAAGATTTTTATTGTTTCAGATCTTACATT
This sequence comes from Propithecus coquereli, assembly GCF_000956105.1. Lineage (NCBI taxonomy): Eukaryota > Metazoa > Chordata > Mammalia > Primates > Indriidae > Propithecus > Propithecus coquereli. The sequence continues at coordinate 3,173 of NW_012151328.1, read as the reverse complement.
TAAGTCGTTAATCCATGCTGAGTTATTTTTTCTGTATGGTGAGAGATAAGGATCCAGTTTCATTCTTCTGCATATGGCTATCCAATTTTCCCAGCACCATTTATTGAATAGTATGTTCTTTCCCCAGTGTATGTTTTTGTCTGTTTTGTTGAAGATCAGTTAGTTGTAGGTATATGGTTTTATTTCTGGGTTCTCTATTCCATTGATCTATGTGTCTGTTTTTATGCCAGTACCACACTGTTTTGGTTACTGTAGCCTTATAGTACAATTTCAAGTTGAGTAATGCGATGCCCCTAGGTTTGTTCTTTTTGCTTTGGATTACTTTGGGTAGTGGGGCTCTTTTTTAGTTCCATATAAATTTTAGAATTGTTTTTACTAATTCTGTGAAAAATGACATTGGTATTTTGTCATTGAATTTACATTGAATCTGTAGATTGCTTTGGGCAGTATAGTCATTTAAGCAATATTGGTTATTCCAACACATAAACATGGAATATTTTCCCATTTATTTGTGTTGTCTACAATTTGTTTCATCAGTGATTTGTACTTTTCCTTGTAGAGATCTTCTACCTCCTTGATTAAATTTATTCCCAGGTATATTTTTTTGTAGCTATTGTAAATGGGATTGAGTTCTTGATTTGGTTCTCAGCTTGGTCACTGTTGGTGTACAGAAATGCTATTGATTTTTGTACGTTGATTTTATAACCTGAGACTTTGCTGAACTCATTTATCAAATCTAGGGATCTCTTGGAGGAGTCCTCAGGGTTTTCTGAGTATAAGATCATATCATCAACAAACAGAGATAATTTGACTTTCTCTTTTCCAATTTTGATGCTCTTAATTTCTTTCTCTTGCCTGATTGCTCTGGCTAGGAATTCCAGTATTCTATTGAATAGAAGAGGTGAAAGTGGGCATTCTTGTTCCAGTTCTTAGGGGTAATGCTTTCAAATTTTCCCCATTCAGTATGATGTTGGCTGTGGGTTTGTCATATATGGCTTTTATTATTTTA
>NW_012151328.1:1628-2114 GCF_000956105.1 Propithecus coquereli | reverse complement strand
ATGTGTTTTGTATTTCCTTCAATTAATTTTTCAGCTCTAGAATTTCTGTTTTCAGAAAAAGAAAACAAATTTCTGTTTATTTTTAAGATATCTCAATTAGTAAATTTCTCACTCATAACATGCACTGATTTTCTGGGTAGTGGTTTTAAGATTTCTCTTGCATCTTGTTCTTCTTTAGAATCAATATTTGGAATTCATTGGCATTATGAGAAATTTTTCTTTTAATTGGGATCTGTTCCTGGACAATTGTGGTTTTTTGGTGGTGTCATATTTCCTGACTTTTTCATGTTTCCTATGTCATTCCTTTGATATCTGCACATCTGATGTAGCAGTCACTTGTTCCAATTGTTTGAAATTGCCTTTTAGGAGGAGAATTTTTTCCAGAAGATGTATATCTGTTGTTGGTTGAGTAGAACACTTGGGCTTTGATTTTGGGTACCTGAAGTAGTGTGGTCTTTGTATAATTTCTTAGGCAGTACACAGGTC
>NW_012151328.1:0-338 GCF_000956105.1 Propithecus coquereli | reverse complement strand
GGTTGGATTAACAACAGATTAGATACTATTGGGGAAAAATTAGTGAACTTAAAACATAGCAGTAGAAACCAAGAGAAAATAACTGAAAAACATGAACAATATCATTGAGCTATAAGATAACTTCAAGTAGTCTAACATACCTATAATTGGACCCCATAGGAAAGGTGGGAAAGGGCCAAGAAAATATTTGAATAAATAATGGCTGAAAATTTTATTTTGATGAAAATCATAAACCCACTAATCCAAGAAATTGAATGAAGTATAAGCACTGGAAAACTACACCACGGTGCAGCACAGTCAAATTGCTCAAAACCGTTGAAAGAGAGAAAATCTTAAAA
>NW_012151327.1:7201-7509 GCF_000956105.1 Propithecus coquereli | reverse complement strand
TTCGTTATTTTTGAATATGAGTTCCTTTGTGGAACTAGTGCAGTGCAGACAACTCTAAATATCAAAAAAGTGTTTGGGAAGGACTTGGTTAATGAATGCGCAGTGCATCAATGGTTTGAGAAGTTCCATTCTGGTGATTTTAATCTTGAAAGTGAACCATGTGGGTTAACTGAGACCACCCACATGGCTGAAAATGAGGAACTGAAAGCTATAATGGAAACGAATCCATCTCAACCTGTGTGTGAATTAGCAGAAAGGTTTGATGTTACTATTCCAACAATATTGGACCATTTGAAAGAAATGGGCAA
>NW_012151327.1:4671-5076 GCF_000956105.1 Propithecus coquereli | reverse complement strand
GGGTTCTTACACCTGGAGGGTAGGAATTATCATCCCTATTAAGAGATAATTATATGCTCCCCAAAGATTTCATTTCCTTTCCATCTTCGAGGTGCGATGTGAAAGCACTTTGTAAACTGTAAGGTGCTATCCAGTGGTCAACTATTACACATGGTAGAGCGCCACACTTCTCAATCTATAGTGTGTGCACCCTTGGGGTCATGAAGCCACCAAATAGATCTCAATGCATTTTCTTTGGGTATAAATTTTACCCTATAACAAATACTTTAAAACATTTTTTAAGTAAACAGATATTATAGAGTAAAATGCAAGTTTTACATTTCTAAGATAAAAACAAAACTTCAGAGAAGTAGCTGTGTCTTAATTTTCTCATATATAAAATGTGATTAAAATGTGATTGTTATT
>NW_012151327.1:668-2386 GCF_000956105.1 Propithecus coquereli | reverse complement strand
CATGATCCATGCAAGAACAGATAGATTAATTGTCCCTCATCAAATATATGTATGTGCCAAAATTACCAAATTTATTGCATGCTTCAAGTACATGCACTGTTTTGTAGACCACTAATGCCACAGTAAATCTGTTTTAAAGGTAACAAGAGAATCTATCCTGTTCTCTGAGAATTCCAGAGGCATCGTATACTCTCTGAAGACATGCTTCCCAAGAGTAGTGACCATCTTTCTTAAGAAGTTCTTGCTTGTATTTCACCCGAATCTCTTTTACCATACTGAAAACATTTTGTTTAGATTCCCTTTAAATTAACAACTCACCTTGCTTTATTTTGAATGTAGAACCCTTTAGGTGTGTAATGTTATATGTTTTGATTTCTTATAGGCTGATCCCCAAATTGTGAGATGGAGAGCAGATATAAGGAAATATTGTTGCTGATGGGCCTGGATCAAATCACTGATGAGGAGCTGGATACGTTTAAGTTCTTTCTTCCAGATGAGTTTGAATCTACTATCCCTAAGGGCAAACTGAAGACTGCAAGCAAGACAGAGGTAGCTGACTTGATGATTCAAAATGCTGGCGTGGTGTCTGCGGTGATGAAGACCATTAATATTTTCCAGAAGATGAAGTACATGGAACTGGCAAAAAGTCTTCAGGAAGAGAAGGAGAAAGGTAATGTGGGAGGACCCCACCTGCCCAGTGCCTTTCTCTGCCAACCTCAGCCTCTCCTTTCCTGACATCAGCAGGAAAAGGCCCCCACTGCTTGTTGTTGCAATTTGTTTGCAAACTTAGTACGAATCACTTCTAGGAAGTCTTTGTTACAAATTCCACAGATCCATTCCAGCATTTGTTTTCCATCTCTTGTTCCAGCCCTTGGGGCTACCACTTAGCCATTTCATCATCTTTTCACTTTGCCTGTCTTTGCCTCCAGTCTACTTGCAGTGAACATCGACACAGAATTTCAACGTTAACGTCTCAAACCGCCATTCATATGGTGTGTATTGCTCTTACGTTTTATCGAAGCCTTGAAAATAACATAATTATAGCAATGGAAAATCAAAACTGGGATGTCAGGCACCTTTGTTCTTCCACAGTCTGTCTGTTCCTGTCCTTTCCCCAGACAGTCCTCCTTTCTCAGGGAACAATCCTCTCTTTCTAATTCAGGGATTCTCTCTCCTCTCTCTCCAGCACAGGTGACCATATAAATTCCCCTCCCCACAAAGACTGTTTTTTACATTATTCAATAAATCACTGATCATCCCTTTCTAAAGTATCTACACTTGATTTGAATTCCTGATTTTGTTCCCTAAGAGCAATTGGTATGTCCTGGCTTTACATCCGACTGACTAAAAAGAGCAAAGGAGCATCTCTCCCAAAGACTCTCCCAAATGAGAGACTCCAAATGCAGCAGTTTTAGGATCAAAGTACAACTCTATCTGACCACAAAAATTACAACAGCTTTTTTTTGAGACAAGATCTCACTCTGTTTCCCAGGCCAGATTACAGTGGCATCATCATAGCTCACTGCAACCTCAAACTCCTGAACTGAGCTCAAGTGATTCTCTTGCCTCAGCTTCCGAAGCAGCTGGGACTACAGGTGCAAGCCACCATGGCCGGCTGATTTTTCTATTTTTTTGTAGAGATGGGGTCTTGCTCTTGCTCAGGCTAGTCTCAAACTCCCGACCTCAAGTGATCCTCCATCCTTGGCCTCCCAAAGTGC
>NW_012151327.1:0-618 GCF_000956105.1 Propithecus coquereli | reverse complement strand
TATAAAAGGGTTATAGGAAGATTGGGTTCTTATTGACAAGTAGAAAGCATGCCAAGCTGACTGTTTATCACACTGTACATACTTAACAAAGGACACTTTCCTTCCTTGCTTTCATCAGTAGGACTAGGACAGTTGAGTGGTTTTATCATTTCAAATATTTCAAATGTATTCCTTATTCTGAAAATGGTACTGATAATAGTTTTAGTTTTCACTTATGAACTTTACATGTATAAGTAGAGTTTCTCCAGTCCCTACTGGCCTATAAAAATTATAAGACCATATTAACAGTAATCATTTAGAATTTATTAACATTGACTGTACTGATGGGGGTATTCAGGCTCCCCTAATATTCACAATCAGTTATTTTCACATCATAAACATCCTCTCTTGTGCGTTGGCTTATGTCTTCCTATGTCACTGTTTCTGGAAGTCACTAATTACTAGTAATGTCAAACATCTTCTTTTACATTTATTGGATATTTGAGTAGATTGCTCATTCATAATTTTTGCTCATCTTTCAGAAAGACCATTTATCTTTTTCTTACTGATACATGGTTCTCTATATATTTATATTCCTATATAAGGAAAATAAGTTATACACACTGTAGATATCTTCTC
>NW_012151326.1:18954-20732 GCF_000956105.1 Propithecus coquereli | reverse complement strand
TGCTCCATTTCCTCCCCTCTGACACCCAGGATGCTCCCATCAGTCGTAGCACTTGATGACGCTGATTTTTGGTGTGTGGGAATGTCCGATGAAGAGGTTTCTCATTAGAACTTTGTCCACTTTGCCATCTGTGCCGTTTACTAACTTCATCAGCTTCTCTTGTAGATCATCCAGCATTTTTTGTTGGAGCTCACTTTGATTTTTAAGTTCTTCATTTGTTCTTCCTTTAGCTCTAACTGTCCTGTGAGTCATGATGCTGAATCCAGTGCAGCATTTGCTTCGTCCAAACGTTCCTGTAATGATGTCACTTTTCCATCCAGATTTTCTGCCTTTTTCTCCCATTCGGCTGCGAGTTGTTTTTGCTTTTCTAGCTTAGCCAAATGGATGGCTTTTTCCTCTTGTTGGAAATGCTCTAATAGGATCTGCAGGTTGGCTGGTGACAGAGCATGCTGCTTCACTTGGTCCTGAGAGACAGAAAGCTGCGGTGCAGTTTCATCCCTGTGCTTGGAGACTACACTCAGTTGTTCCTGCGGTGACTGCACCTGCACCCTGGCTTGCTGGCCTGAATCTTCCAATGCATCGTCCGCTTCTAGTTTACTAATGTCTGTTCCTAAAAAATTAATATTCTCTCCTTGAGGTTTGTTACTTCCTGCCTCAAAAGTTCATTTGCATTTAATTATTTAGTGAAATTTTCATTTGAGGAAAGTAACTGATCACTTTCGGCTTTGATTAAGAGGTCTTTTTCCTTAAGTAATTTTTGTAAAATATTTTCTTTGTCCATTAGCTGTCTAATGTCTGCATCGGTTTGCTCATATTTTTTTTGTTCCAGCTCTGCGGTGGCAGCAATCGAGCTGGACAATCTGAAATTATGTTCCTGATGAGTTCTATTGTGCATCTTTTTCTTGCAGGATTCCCTGAGCTCCTCTATCTCTTGCTGAAGAAACTGAGAAGACTCAATTGAGACATCAGACCTACTTGCTCCAAGACACTCTGCTGACTGGGGGGTAAGCGATGATCCAGAAGAGAGCTGGGGTGAAATATCCAGTTTTCCTAAAAGAAGATCCTTGGTATCACAAAGCTGCCCTGTGCTGCGTCTAACTTGTGCTAATTCCTGAACAAAAATTTTTAGTTTGGTTTTCTTCCACTCGCAACTTTGGATCAGACCAGTATAGTCCACTTGTAATCGGTTATCACCACTCTCAACCAAAACTTGTGCCTGAAGTTGATGAAGTTCTTCCTGAAGGTGGGCTGACTCATGCTGTGTATTTTGTACTGTGGTCATAACCTGCTGTGTCTGCTCTTCCATTTTCTTTACTTTCTGATTTAATTCATCACATTCCTGTAGGAGCTCCTTGAACTGATTACTGTTGACACCTCCAACCTCCTTACCAGAGCTGGATGATTGTAAATCTGCCAACAAACTCTGACATTTCTGACTTAAGTCATCTATTTCAATGCCTTTTTCTCGAACGATACGTAATGAATTCTTTAGAGTTTCTCTAAACATATCTTGGCCACTGCTTTCACATCTAGTGGACAATTTTTTTATTTTCATCTTGGCGCTCAATGAGGGCTGCTTCTTTGGCAGCAACTGTATCCATCATTTTGTGATGGTCTCTGTTGAGATGGCTATTTTCCCTTGTCTTCTCACTCAAAACAGTTAATACTTGTTCTCCTTCCACAGCAGGGGCCCGCAGTTGCTGTTGAAGATAAACAGCATCCTGGGTATAAGAAGCCGAAGACATTCTAGTGTGAGAATACTTATCGAATTCTCCTTG
>NW_012151326.1:15080-15419 GCF_000956105.1 Propithecus coquereli | reverse complement strand
TCCCTGCCCTCCCCCAGCACGTCCTTTATAACGTCTGAAATTTGGCCGGGAGGGAAGCCGGGCTGCCCCGCACTGGACCCGGAGACCGGCCGGGCCCGAGCCGAGGCCCCCACGCCAGGACCACATCGCTGCGGGTCTGGAGAACCACCGGGTCGCTCCCCTCCCAGAAAAGCGCCCGTCGCCCTCGGACGATCCCGCCAAGTGTCTCTAACCGCGGTCTCCGGGAGCCTGAGTCGCGCAGGACGTGACGACACAAAGCGGGTTCCCAGGCAACGCCGGCGGGGGCGGGGCTCCCTCCAGTGGCGGGCTCTGCCTGGGGCGCAGTGTCCTGTAGCGCTG
>NW_012151326.1:11618-12606 GCF_000956105.1 Propithecus coquereli | reverse complement strand
CTCTGTCATAGTCCTGATCCACAAATTGAGCCAAATTTCCCCCACTCACATGGTGATGGGAGTAGGTGGGAAATTAGAGGCTGAGAAATTCCGTTGCAGCTGGAATGTGAAATGCGGATCTATTTGTGCTCCAGGGGGCACCATTGCACAGAAGACGCTGAGATCTGTGACTTTGGCTTTATGCAACAACACGCTTTTAGTGTGCCAGATACTTGGGATAAGGAGATTTTAGAGAAGTTCTCTATCTTTGTGTATTCAGGAGGGTAGGTTATCCGAGATTTTATTTTTTATGATTTAAGTATAATATGCCTTGAGGAAGCTGCACAAATCTTAAACGTATGACTCCGTGAATTTTCATAGCTACGTACTCATGTACTCCTCCTGCACATGAAGTCATAGAACATCTCCAACCTCCCAGAATGTTCCCTCATGCCACTTCCCAGAATATACCCACTCCCATAGCCATATTTCTGACTCGATCATCGTAGGTTGGGTTTACCAGTCTTGAACTTCATAAAAATGACACTATGTGATATGCACTCTCCCTCCGGTCTGCTCCTTTTGCCCATACTATGTCTGTGAGTCACTCTATTGATTCATTTAACAGCTGTCTGCTCTTCTTATTACTGTGTATCATTCCACTAAAGGGAAAAATTCCAATTTATTTATCCATTATCTTGGTGATGGACATTTGGGTTTGCAATTTGGGGTTATTATGGCTAAAGCTGCTATGAACATTCTTGTACATGTCTTTTTGTGGACATGTTGCTATTTACCTAGGAGTAGAATCTGATAGTATTTTTAGTTTCTAAAACCTTCATTCCTAGGTAAGATACATCAGTTTTTATCCCTGAATGTGTTTACAGATATTGGTTAAAGATAGATCTATCTGAAACCCACAGAAAATCAATTTTTGATTATCACTGGCTCCAGTCTGGAGAAGGCATGCTGCTTTGCTCTAAAGTCACACGATGAGTCAACACGTATG
>NW_012151326.1:0-423 GCF_000956105.1 Propithecus coquereli | reverse complement strand
CCTTCGTGTCTATGGTGCTGGTACAGTGTGGCGAACACAGCCAGGTTCTCCCTAAAGGCCCCCTAAGGCCCCGATGGTGACGGCTGTGGCCACGACGACCCGTCTCTACATGCTGATCTCATTATTACCAAAAATAAACAAAATGAACGAAATCAATTTAACCACGACAGTATTGCCTGGTTTTTTATTAGCTTTCGAAATATTTCTTGTCTCATTCTCAAGCTATACTGCACTGCTATCTTATATTTGTTTGAATTTCTCAAGCAGTTTAACTCAAGTGCAGAAAAGGAAGCTATCATCCCAAGAAACCCGTGTGAAATCTTCGGAAACGAAGGAATTCTCTAGGACCTCGGCATAGAAGAAATACGAGGCTCTGGTTCGTGTATGAGGGCTTCCCACCACTTTTTTTTTTTTTTTTTTTTT
>NW_012151325.1:17319-17888 GCF_000956105.1 Propithecus coquereli | reverse complement strand
TATAAAAGATAAAATTAAAATGCACTATTCAGTTTTTATAGAGAATCTGAGGTGTGCAAGGATGAAGCCACCTTCCCAAGGACTCATAAATCAGATTAAATGTAATGGCTAATTTTCAGTAAAAATTGGAATTATGAAGTGTTCAGTCTTATATAGGTAGAGGCTTATTTTGTTTTAGAAGATGATTATCATTCTTTTTGAAAAAATATATGATATTTTATACATACAAAATAACATAGTACTACATCTCTAAAGTTACAAAGCATAACAAAATCAATGCCTACACTGTACTGATGACTTCTATGCTCTTCTTATAATTCTGCTCTCTCTCACTCCAAAATACTATCCCATATTTTGTCTTTATGACCTGTGCTAGGCAACCTCTAAGACGGTCCTTAATGACCCTCACTTTCCAGCATTCACACCCTTCCTTATTTAACTCTCTTCCCTAGAGAGTAGACTAGATTCTAACAAATAGAATACAAGAGAAGTAGTGGATGTCACTGTTGAGATGAGGTTATAAAATAACTATATCTTCCATCTCTCTTTCTGCCTCTCTCTTTCTCTCT
>NW_012151325.1:14432-14775 GCF_000956105.1 Propithecus coquereli | reverse complement strand
ATTTGCTTAATTTAGTGAAAGTTTACCAATTTTCTCACCATTATTTCTTGCCCATTGACTTTACTTTTGGAGAGCGGACGGGATCCGGCGCGGTCAGGGCGGGGTGGCCGCAGACTTGACTTTACTTTTGAAATCATTTTTCTTCCTCCTTAAGTACATCCATTTGGAAGCTCCTTTAGTGAAAGTTTGTTGATGGTAATCATTAAAATATTATTATAATTCCCTCATGCTTGAAAATGGTTTTTCTGGATACTTAATTCTAGGTTTATAATTATTTTCTTCCTATAAATCAAAGTGATTATTCCACTGTCTACTGTTGAAAATTTTTATTATCAGTCTAATT
>NW_012151325.1:12391-12700 GCF_000956105.1 Propithecus coquereli | reverse complement strand
TTTTGTGTTATTTTTCTCACTTACAATTTTTTTCTCTCCTTTTACTTTCTTTTGGATTCCTAGATATATTTGTTTGATTCTTAGTTCATCTTTTCTCTTGGTTTGAGAGTAACATATGCTATTTTTATTCTTTGATTATTGCCTTTGAAATTGCTGGATCTGATAAAAAAATATAAATCATTCTTTACCTTCATTCAAAAAATATGAGATTCTTTCAACAGTTTAACTCCTGTCAACCCTCTTGTAAGTTATATGTTATTGTCTTAAAGTATTTTAATTTTATCTTCTTTAATGCTCTAAATTAGAAAT
>NW_012151325.1:0-438 GCF_000956105.1 Propithecus coquereli | reverse complement strand
CAAAGACTCAGGGAAAACTATCTACTTTTATGCTGAAGTTCAGTGAAGACTGGACATCTGTGATTGGACAAAGGGTATGATCTAATGGTGACAGAGGCTGATGAGGGAAACCCAGCAAGGCCTGGTCTGTTCAGATTCATCTTGGGCTCTCTGCGCAGCATTCCTTCCTCCTGGGTATGGCGCAGGACCCCTTTGGAGTGAGGGTCTTCAGGGGAGAAGGGAAGAAGGAGACAGTGACCCTTCTAGGTTTTACATCTTCTTTTTGGGAGAGGAGTTTTAGTTTCTATGACCCATCATGGGAAAGAGAAATTTTGGTTTCTATGAATTGGTTGGGTAGAGAGACAGAGGCAGGAGAGAGGGGGATGGGAGAAGGTCAGAGAGACCTTGCTTCTGAGTTCCTTTCTGCATCCTTCAGTTCAAACTACTCAGCACACTAAG
>NW_012151324.1:5637-6609 GCF_000956105.1 Propithecus coquereli | reverse complement strand
ATTCCTTAACTATCTTCTCAATTTCCTGCTTTCATTGTCTGATAAGATGCACATTACCAGCGAGAAATACATTCAATCTTACTTAAGAATACTCTCGAGTACATACTCAAATACTCAAGGACATGATCAAATACACCCAGACTTATTTAGGAAAAAGAAGACTTAGTTTAAGAATATCAAATACATTTAAAAATTAGATTTAGATTTTACAGGGACTGGACATACATATGATAAAATGTCTCTCAGTCTATTTTTTTCTTCTGAGGCTGCTCCATCACCTTCTCTGCATTCCACTCACCTTCTTTTGTGAGGTACAAATCTTTGGTTCTTCAAAAGTTCCCCTTTCACAACATTTGGGATTGTCATGAGGTAGACTCTTGTCTCAGAACTATATGACTATAGACCCAGTGTTCATCAAAGTTTGATAGATTTAGATTCTGTCCTTTAATTTAATTTCCTAGAAAAAAAATCTAATTGATCAAACTTGGTTTAATGGGTCACCCCTAGGATAATTAACTGTAGTCATTGAATAAAACTGTATGTGGTATATAGAGTTCCAGAGAAAGTTTTCTAACAAACAGATAAAGTAATACAAAAAGAATGGTCATTTTTAATACTCAGCCCCCCAGAATGTTTGATCTTGGCAGATCAAAAAAGCCCTCTGGCTTAATTTTTCTATGCTTAGAATTTTTATCCATTTTATATATGCATCAGTTTAATTTATCAGATCATTGTTAATTTTGTGACTCTTTTCCTGAATGTTTGTTAGAATATAATTGATTTTTAGATTCATTATTTTTGTTCATCATCATCAATTATTGAGCATTATTTTAATTAGCAAATTAATTACACATTGGACTCATAACTATGATTTACTACTCTGATAATCACAGTTATATTTTGCCTCATAACTTCTCTCAAATATTCCTGTGGAAAAGCATGATTTAGTGAGGTATTTTATTATAATACAAA
>NW_012151324.1:2921-4366 GCF_000956105.1 Propithecus coquereli | reverse complement strand
AACAAGTGAGGAGACGAGAGGAATTTCTCAAATCCGTCTCCGTGAGAATTTGGGAGAAAGGATTTTTAAAGATAGTTTGGTGGGCAAAGGGCAAGACAATTAGGTCTGCTGATTGTCTGGGTTTGGAGTGGAGCCATAAGGGTGTAGAAATTGTCATCTTGTACTGACTGAGTTCCTGGGTGGGGCTGACAAGACAAGTTGAGTCAGTTCCTTGATATCGGCCACCGGTCTAGGTTGGTCAACTGCTCCTCCAGAATGCAGAGCCTGGAAAATATCTCAAAAACTAGTCTTAGGTTTCACAAGGGTGATGTTATCTATGGGAGCATTGAAGAAAGCTAAGAAACTTTATGATCATCAGCAAAGTGATTCCTAAGTAGTAAGCAATTATAAGAAAGCAAGCTAGGGAACAACGGCTTGCTCCGTATTTTATATATGTGTGTGTGTGTGTGTGTATGTACACACACATATATATTCATATTTTTATATGTGTATACACACATACATATGTGTATATATATAGTGTGTATATATATATATATGCATACACACATACACAATTCCTATACCTTTGCAGAGGTATAGGCATAGTTCTCTACTACAGTTTCTACCTGTGGCCATTTATTAATTTTATAAGGGGTAGTTTCATTATAAGATGCCAGGGTCTGATGAAGAGTTATAAATATCTAGCTAGAAAAAGGAAGAACAAATGGGATATTTTAATGATAAAACTGCATCATTAAAGTACCCACAAAAAAACTAGTATCTGAGCATTTAGAACATAGACAGCTCTGATGACAGAGCTAATAGTACTCTCAGTGTAGTACCATGTCCTTTTCCTTTAATTTCCCTTCTTCTCTTTGTCCAACAATAGAGGAGCCAGAAACTACAACTATTGAGTGATGAAAAGAAGCAATGAGACTAAACCCACTACACTCCTCTTTTTCTCACTGCCCAACATCACTGAATCTGGTCAGATAGTCAAAGGAAAGACACGTTTCAGTAAATGGGAAGGTATATTTTTTATGTGAATAATAATGGACTAAGTACCTGCCTTTCATTTATCTCCTCTCTCCTACTATGAACCACTGAGGAAGGAAATTGAAGATGATGTAAACAAATGGAAAAACATATTATGCTTATGGATGGGTAAAATCAACATTGTTAAAATGTCCATAATTCACAAAGTGATTTATAGATTCAATGCAATCCCCAGCAAAATACCAATATTATATTTCACAGATCTGGAAAAAAATAATTCTATGCTTTGTTTGGAACCAGAAAAGTGCCCAAATAGCCAAAGCAACCTTAAGCAAAAGGAACATATCTGGAGGTATCACATTACCAGACTTTAAACTATACTACAAGGCTATAGTAACCAAAACAGCTCACTATTGGCACAAAAATAGAGACATAGAGCAATGGAACAGAACAAAAACCCAAACATA
>NW_012151324.1:929-1242 GCF_000956105.1 Propithecus coquereli | reverse complement strand
GCGATGATGGAGTTCCAGTCCCAAAACTGGCAGGTTCAAGACCCAAGAGGGGCCAATTTTTCAATTGAATCTGAAAGCAGAGAAAAAAACAATGTAGTTCAGACAGTTAGAAAGGAGAAGTTTCCTTGTAGAAACCACAGTCTATTGACACATTCAAATGTTAATCTCATCCAGAAACACCCTCACAGACATACCCAAAATAATGTTTGACCAAATGTCTGGGGTATGCTGGGGTGCAGTCAAGTTGACACATAAAAATAATCATTACAATAAGCCTAATCCAGGGGTCACAGTCACATAAGCTTTCATAGAT
>NW_012151324.1:0-876 GCF_000956105.1 Propithecus coquereli | reverse complement strand
GCGATGATGGAGTTCCAGTCCCAAAACTGGCAGGTTCAAGACCCAAGAGGGGCCAATTTTTCAATTGAATCTGAAAGCAGAGAAAAAAACAATGTTGTAGTTCAGACAGTTAGAAAGGAGAAGTTTCCTCGTAGAAACCACAGTCTATTGACACATTCAAATGTTAATCTCATCCAGAAACACCCTCACAGACATACCCAAAATAATGTTTGACCAAATGCCTGGGGTATGCTGGGGTGCAGTCAAGTTGACACATAAAAATAATCATTACAATAAGCCTAATCCAGGGGTCACAGTCACATAAGCTTTCATAGATATGGCTGATAATAAATTTGTGCCAGTATATAACAGTGACTCAGGCTTAATCTCAATTTTCAAGGAGTTTACATACTAGTTGGGGAGTGAACAGTAAATTAATAAATCTAACTAATTTTTAACTAGTAAACTTTCTAAACCCATTGGCCTTGTCGTAGTTTTAGCAGCCAAATCTCTGAAACTACAGCAATCCAACTCCACAGCTGCAATAGAGTTAGTCATTAGATGCTGCTACTTAAGGACTGATTGCTTGGCAGTCCGTCCTTGGCAACTCTCATAGAAATCATGTAAATGTCATCCTTTAGGATTTCAGGACATAAAATGATCTAACCTAAGTCAGTGAGTACCTCCTACCATGGTTGCTTCCTGAGCTTATGCCCAACATCATTTCCAAATTCTCCGGCCATTTAGAATATGGACAGCAAGACCCCTATAAAAACTTAACTATCTACAAATAACAGTAACACTCTTTCTGCTCAGATCCTTAGGGGCAAATGGAGGAAAAAGAAGTGGACACAGCTCATCTCATACCAAAAATATTAGGTCAGAGTAGTAGAGTTT
>NW_012151323.1:7884-8310 GCF_000956105.1 Propithecus coquereli | reverse complement strand
GTTTATTTTTTCTCTCTTTCTTCTAAAATTCGTCATTTTTGCAGAGACCTTCTGACTGGCGGCTTGTCTCATCCGCCATCTTGACGCACTGCTTTCTTAAACTACTGCTTAAGAAAGGTCCTTGACGATCTGAATGCTGTCTTTGAGAAATAACCTCAGAAAGAAAACTTCCAATGCAAATTCATATCACAGCTAATTGGTAAAGCACAGTAGAGAGATTTGGCTTCAGGTGGGTGGCTCTTAGACTTGTCACTGCCTGTCATTAATACTGTGTGTAGATCTCAGTGGGAGTACTGAATTTTATTTACTTCATAAGATAAATTATTTTATAGATCTAAAAAGATTAAGAAAAAGTTGAGAATAAGCGTGCCAAAACAAAGAGTGTTAGTTTTCCATGGTACTTAAAACAACAACCATTACAACAAT
>NW_012151323.1:6023-6330 GCF_000956105.1 Propithecus coquereli | reverse complement strand
CTTGAGTCAAAGTTGTAAGTGTGCCCATCACCCAGATAGTGTACATTGTACCCATTAGGTATGATTTCACCCATCCCCCCTTCCCCCCTCTCACCTGCATGATTTCTGTTGAGTTTTACTTTCATCAGTGCACATGAGTGCTGATTGGTTGGTTCCATTTAAAAGTGAGTACATGTGGTGTTTGTTTTTCCATTCTTGGGATACTTAGGAGGAGAGACCGCAGTTCATCCAGATGGTTGCAAAATGTATTAACTCATTTTTTTATGGCTGAGTAATAGTGCTCCATGGTGTACATATATCACATTTT
>NW_012151323.1:3784-4279 GCF_000956105.1 Propithecus coquereli | reverse complement strand
ATAGTTTTTGAAAGCAGCATCAAAATAGCCTGGGCACTTGTTGGAAATGCAAATTCTCATGCCTCACCCCAGACCTACTGAGCCATAAACTCTAAGGGCGGAGCTCAGCAGTCTCTGGTTTTTTTTTTTTTTGATGTTTGATGGATACCCCGATTATCCTGATTTCTTTGTTTATTTATTTATTTTTTTTAATTTCAGAATATTATGGGGCTACAAATGTTTTGGTTACGTGGATTGCTTTTGTACTGCTTGAGTCAAAGTTGTAAGTGTGCCCATCACCCAGATAGTGTACATTGTACCCATTAGGTATGATTTCACCCATCCCCCCATCCCCCCCCTCACCTGCATGATTTCTGTTGAGTTTTACTTTCATCAGTGCACATGAGTGCTGATTGGTTGGTTCCATTTAAAAGTGAGTACATGTGGTGTTTATTTTTCCATTCTTGGGATACTTAGGAGAAGAGACCGCAGTTCATCCAGATGGTTGCAAAATGT
>NW_012151323.1:0-1059 GCF_000956105.1 Propithecus coquereli | reverse complement strand
AATGCAAGAGTTTGAAAAAACGTGAACATTGTCAAAAAGCATCAGACAGACGATTGCGTCTTTTGTCAAATTTCAATGATCTGTGATAATAAGCACCAAGAAAAAGAATTAGAGAAAAATTGATATGCAGAATGAAAGGCAAAGAGAAGTGGACTTTCTCCCCGGACACACCAACTCTGTTATCATTTGTTATTGAGTTCAGCGATCTAGCCAAGTACGGATGGATCCGACCTCAAGATAATCACTTAAATTTTACATATTCGATGGTTTCTATCTCTTTGCGCACCGAACCTTTTCACTAGACTCACCAGCAAAGCAGCAGATCTGGCCTCTGATGCAAATATTAATAAGCGGTGAAATGGCCCAAAGGCAGGAAGCAGGAGAAAAGGAAAGGGACTTGATAAGCCACAAATGGATAATTATTCCCTAAATAATTAAAAACTGATGCTATGCAAGGGAGAAACACAGCTCAAAATACTGACATGACAGAAAATATTTTTTTTCCACCTGTGGAATTCTCTTCTGAACTTTTCAGAAATGATCAGAATGAAGCCCTTTCATTAAGAGATTCCCAACTCGGAAGCATCAGGTTCTTGCTGCTGGTGTGCGCATGCGCCGGCAGAGGCGCTCACGGCCTGGAGCCGTGGTGAGGACTTCAGCCTTGATTTGTTGTGCAGCTTTAAACAAGCCACCTTATCACCAGCTCTCTATTTTCTTATCTGTTTAGCCAGGATTATGTTGGCTGCTCACCCAGCAAATATATTTTAAAGATTAATGGAATAGTGCTTGCATAGTAACTTTGAACTCTTTATGTCAAAATGATACACCATTCTTGTTATGCCATTAAAATTAATAAAGAAATATTGAACTCGCTTTTATTGAAACATAGAGCAACACTAACCCAAAGGCTGTATCTGGAAGACCTGAGCATTTGGTTTCAGTATTTGCTAGAGGTAAGGAACAGGGAAAGTTAAGCATAGCTCCGGGCTAGTATTTTCTCTCAGAAGTCTGTTGCTCACATCACACATCTTGAGGATTTTCTCCTAATCAGTTGATTGG
>NW_012151322.1:6491-6964 GCF_000956105.1 Propithecus coquereli | reverse complement strand
AAGATGTGATGTGTAGATCTACAACAGCCATCGAGCAAATGAACAAGAGTATCAATGTTATGCAGACCCCGTGTCCTGCTATTATTGGCCTTTCGAACAAAATTTCCAGACTTTATTTTCACCAAATTCTAAATATTCGTATTGTTTTATCCATTGCATTATTGTTTTTACATTTTATATTTCTTCCATTTGAAAGTTTTCCATGTGTTGAGTAATGCAGGAAATAGGAAAATATTTTCATTTACAAGTTTTGAAATTCTTATAGTAGAGCTCAGAGATGAATATATCTCATAAATGAACTTAGTCATCACAGTGGATATACTATTATTTCTTTTTATTTCTCTTTCTCTTTTAAAGACCCTTCTCTTCTTATTTTGATACTGCAAATTAGATAAGATACCTCCGTCTCTATTGGACATCTCTGATCTTTCAGGCTGTACCATAGCATCTACTAGACCCAACTAAAATTTACC
>NW_012151322.1:5822-6297 GCF_000956105.1 Propithecus coquereli | reverse complement strand
AATATTACTTAGACTTAAAAAAGAAGGAAATCTTACCATCTGTGGCAACATGGATGGACCTGAAAGACATTATGCTAAGTGAAGTTGGTCAATCACCAAAGGATGAATACTACATGATTCCACTTATATCAAGTATATAAAATAGTCAAACTTATAGAACCAGAAAATAGAATTATAGTTTTCTGGCATCAGGAGATGAAGGAAATGGGGAATTGTTGTTCAATTGATATGAAGTTAGAGTTATATAAGATCAATAAATGCTAAATAGTACCTTTAGATGACAATATGTGTTATGACTTAAAAATTTGCTAATGTGGTAGATTTCATGTAAAGTGTCCTTAACACATTAACACACAAACACACACACAGGTGACAGGACACTGGAAACTTTCAGAGATGGTTGTGTTTATTTCCTTGATCGGGGTGATAGTATCACAGGTATATGCGTATGTCCAAATGCATCAAGTTGTATGTG
>NW_012151322.1:2375-3160 GCF_000956105.1 Propithecus coquereli | reverse complement strand
AAAGCTAAAATTTGTTTAAAGTTTTTCATTTTCCTTAAGTTGATTTTAAAAAGCCTTAATTGGGTTGAAGTTCTACAAGTAACACTCAGACGCAGCCAAATAACTGTAGTATTTTTTAGTGATGTAATTGGTTCACTCTTGCTCACAAGCCTCCATTCAACATATGGTGAGGAGCTAAGTTCAGTCAACTTCTTTAGGACAAACGTCTAGTCTTAAGATTTCCTGGCTACTGCTGATCTTTTCTAACATGGGGTCTGAGCATTTGAGAAGGGGCTTATGTTATGCCATGTTGTAAGTTGTAGCAGAAGAAGACCCTAAACTATATCTGAAGATCCCTGTATTATTCTTTAGGTCTTTTAGTTTCCTCCAAATATCCTCTTTCTGCCATGTTGTTGGCTTCCCCCTTGTTAGGAGAGACAATCCTTATCCACTCTATTGACTCTGCTCTACCTGGATTCTCAGTGGGTTGTGTGTGTCTGTTGAGAAGGCTTAATGGGGTACATGACCACTGTAGTCCCACAGGGCCCATACCCTGAAGGACTCTACACTTAGTTTAATGCACCAATTTGAAATTCTTCTAAAAATTTAACAAGAACTCTGCTTTTTCAGTTTGCATTTAGCCCCACACCTGTGTTGCTTTTCTTGCATATTTGCTTGTATTCTGGCAAAGATTCTCACTCTCTCTCAAACTGAGCAGGCTGCTGTAGGGCCCACAGTCACAAAACACTTCAGATCCTCCCACAAACTACCCCTTTTCCTAATTCATCAGAAGCACCTTAAGCAGC
>NW_012151322.1:0-390 GCF_000956105.1 Propithecus coquereli | reverse complement strand
TATGAATATAAAACTTAAAATTGTCTTCTCATGATACTTTTAGACATGTACTTTGTACATGTTACAAAGACATTGCTAATCACTTAATGTCCTCTTTTGTCCTGAGATTTTATTCTTATTTATTTTGTTTGAATAATTCTCTGTGTTGTTTTACAGGTTATGGAAGCATTACTATCGGAATCTTTGGACAGCTGAACTTGTTTTCTTTGTCCTCCAAAGAGGGATATATGTTGGCTAGGTATACAATTCTTTCCTCACAATCAATTTTCTTTTAATTACCTGTAAATGGTAAATGATGTTCAAATGTCTCCTACCTTCTAGTGTTGAAAATGAAAAGACTAATACTTATCAGTTGTCTTTCCTAAGTAAACAAGTTGTTGTTTTTATAAA
>NW_012151321.1:8968-9413 GCF_000956105.1 Propithecus coquereli | reverse complement strand
CAATCCGCCCGCCTCGGCCTCCCAGAGTGCTAGGATTACAGGCGTGAGCCACCACGACTGGCTGGACAATGTAATTTTTAAATGTATCACCTGCAGTAGTATTTAAAAAGTATCAAATCCTGAGGAATAAATCAAATAATGATACTGGACTCTCATACAGAAAATATAAAACATTATTGATAGGAATTTTTAAAAACCTAAATCAATGGAATAATAAACAATGTTCCCACATTAGAAAATGCAACATTGTCAACCTATCAATACTCTTCAAACTGATTAATAGTTTCACTGCAATTCCTGTCAAATCATAAGGTTTTTCTTTAAATTGTGTGTTTGTATTTAACTTGGCATGTTAATTCTAAAATTTATATCAAAATGGAAAAAGCCAAAACTAGTTAAGACACAGCTGATGAAAAACAAGTGAGAAAGACTTGTTTTACCAGAT
>NW_012151321.1:4986-6403 GCF_000956105.1 Propithecus coquereli | reverse complement strand
GGAGTAAAGTTGAGAAATAAGCAGTTTTTGGAGGTAGTCTGAATTTTGTTCTACATTGTGGGAAAAAGTCAATTCCTTTATGTATTTCTCCAGTTTTAGATAAAATAGTTTTGTGTGGTTCTTCATACACTGACACGGGACTGGAAATGGCTTTTCTTCCCTTCAGCTTAAACTCAAATTTTGGCCATAGTTAATTCATTAAGTATTTACTGAGTGCCTACAATATGCTCCAGGAATAGCGAAATTTGAAGTCCATGTTCACCTGGTGATTACTATTAGTTCATCTCTACAATTAGGGATGTCTATTGTTGGCAAAATCATCATCCACCACAAGGTCCTTGGAGGCTGCTTTATTTCAAACACATGCCTTTGGTCCTTGTGGCCCAAATGGAGGAAGAAGGGGGTAACCTTGTGTCAATTCCTCATTCACTAGACTCTCAAATGCTCCCTAGCCATTGTCTGTAGAAACAATAGTGGAATATTTTAAACTTATCAATTTTTAAAAACCACTTGTACTAGGCACTTTCCTAGGTATCTTCGTGCATCCTCTTACCTGATCCTGACAATAATGCTATGATGTGTTTGAGGATTTTTGGTAGTCCTAGTTAATCAGCTTCCCCAGGGTAATGCTTCCCCTTTGGTCCAATTTGCCTCAAAGATGAGTCTTAGACACTGTCTAATGTTCAATCAGTTTACTCTGGCAGCACTCTTACAAGACTAAGAGCAAGAGCAGGCTGGTGGCCTGGGACAGACAGAGTCCGGGGTCAGAAGACTGCATGACCAGGAGGGTCTCTGTCTAGAGACCACTCTCAGAGTTTGGGGTATTCTTTCCCCTTTCTTACACCTGCATTCAATCCAGGTCAGTTACCAGGTGTTTCTTTCATAAAGGGAATTCAAGCTATTCTTGTAAGGGTAAGCTATTTGTTAAGGTTTGTGAGAGTTGTATCTATGCTGAGGGGGCCTTGTCTCTTGCATATCCCTGGGCCAGGGTTGGAAATCCCCAGACCAGTTTGCATCATCCAGCATAGAGTTGTCCTTGCAAGGTGTCTGAGTGGGCCTTATGGCTATCATTAATTCTATGGCCACTGTATGTCTCTTATAGTATACTATACACTAAAAAGTAGAGACTATTGCTTTGCCCATTTTTTTAATTGAAGAAAAAAGAGTTTTAGAGAGGTTAAAGCACTTATCCAAAGTCACTTGGTAGGTATATGGCCCAACTGGGATTCAAATCTAGAACAGTCCAAAAAAAAAAACTACACCCTAACCAAATCCACAAATGAGATATATAATATTTCTCACATATTTTTGTATTCTCATTTTTAAAATATGTACATAGGTACCATGATTAGTTAAATAACAATTTCAAGATATTTCAAGCTGTGACTTTGTCATGTATTACCTTTATTATGTTGAG
>NW_012151321.1:3460-4167 GCF_000956105.1 Propithecus coquereli | reverse complement strand
TTTTTTCTTTCAGCACTTTGAATATATCATCTTATTTTCTCCTGGCCTCTAATGATTCTGCTGAGAAACCCACTCAGTCTGATGGGGGATCTTTTATAGGTGACTAGAATTTTCTCTTATTGTGTTTGAATTTTCTCTTTGTTTTTGACTTTAGATAGCACATCTATGTCATTGAGAAAACCCTTTTGCATTCTATTTCTTTGGAGAGTGCTGGGCCCACTGTATCTGGATGCCTCAATCTCTTCAGAGTTTTGAGATGTTTTTCATCTACTACATTATTAAATGAGTTTTTGAACCCTTCTGTTCTTTCCACTTTCTAGAATGTTGATAATTCATATCATTGTTTTTCTAATGTGTCCCATATATCAGGAAAACTTTGCTCATTCTTTTTATTCTTTCTTCTTAATTTTTTTTGACTAGGTTATTTCAAAAGACCTATCTTCAAATTCTCAAGTTCTTTCCTCTGCCTGATTTAGCCTATTATTGAATTTTTCAAATATACTTTGTGGTTCATTCAATGAAGTTTCAGCTTCAGAATTTCTGGGTTTTTTAATATGTATCTCTTTGGAAATTTCTCATTCATATCCTGAATTGTTTTTTCTGATTTCCTTGTATTGTATTTTTGAATTTTCTTATATCTCACTGAACTACTTTAAAATCAACATTTTGAATTATTTTCTCAGAGTATATAATTTTTTTTTTTTTTT
>NW_012151321.1:0-476 GCF_000956105.1 Propithecus coquereli | reverse complement strand
TCAGTGTGATGTCTCTAACTCTTTGAAATGCCAATCACTACAGTTTATACCTCTCTTTGCTTTAGATAAGAACTTAGGGAAAATGTACAGATCAAGAAGGTAGCACAGATAGGAAAGATGAAACACTTCATGCTTTAGTATGAAGTGGGAGGTGTGTAGTTCTGGATATTAAAAATGTACTCTCAACAAAGTGGAGACCCTTTGGGGTGGGGCAGCAAAACTTTGCCTATTGAAAAACATGAAAAACAGCTTTCTTTAGCTCATCACTGAGAGTTCATTGATATTCAGAACTCTCAAAAAGGCTGAAGGCTTTAATTGGCTATTTCAGTATTATTCATTTGGATTTATCCATACCCACTAATTTCCTACCATGTTGGACCCCCTGCTCCTTTTAATGGAACTTATAGGTCACAGAGAACCATAGCATCAGATGCAATCTCAGCACAGTGAGAAATCAAATTTCTTACTCTCTGGTA
>NW_012151320.1:3334-3706 GCF_000956105.1 Propithecus coquereli | reverse complement strand
GACCAGTGTCCTGATTCTGCAGGTTCTATAAATTTAAAAATCTCAGAATCAGGGCAGGTAGAACATGCCAGGCTAGAAAGAAGACGGCTGATTCAGACCAACGTGCACTATAGGGATCCATACCGAGAACTCCAGGACACTGTGTATCCTATTCTCTGAATGTAAACTTAAATGGCTAGTGTGGTAAGGGTGTACAGCAGGTAGAAGAAGGAAATCCAGATTTCAGAAAAAATTCTCAGATGGTAATTTTTTTGAGTCCTGTCCAATATCATTATGGGAGATGTGGAAGTCAGTAGGACTCTGGATAATACAGGCAATAAATAAGGAGAGAGACCAGAGGGGATACAACTAGAGAGGTCCATTTAGTATTTG
>NW_012151320.1:2967-3284 GCF_000956105.1 Propithecus coquereli | reverse complement strand
ATTAGGTATTTCCCTGTGCCCATAAGCATGCCCATGGTTCATAGATTTCACAGATCCATTCCTGCTGTTTCTGGAAATACCATCTATTTCAAAATGTACTATAATCCCCTATGAAAATTGTTTGAATTTAAGAAAAAACATGAGAATAGTAAAAACAGCAGCTGCATTACAAAACTAATTTTTCTTCTTCAAGAGAATGGGAAATGTCTAGAAGTTATGGTCGGCCATACCTGGGATTAAAGAATTACAGAATATAAAGAGGGTTGGTTTACTGTAATTTCTACCTATATTAATGATCCTACTAATATGCCTCAAGT
>NW_012151320.1:2443-2917 GCF_000956105.1 Propithecus coquereli | reverse complement strand
GAAGGAAATCCAGATTTCAGAAAAAATTCTCAGATGGTAATTTTCTTGAGTCCTGTCCAATATCATTATGGGAGATGTGGAAGTCAGTAGGACTCTGGATAATGCAGGCAATAAATAAGGAGAGAGACCAGAGGGGTTACAACTGGAGGTCCATTTAGTATTTGTTAGAGACGGCGGTGACTGAGAAGAATCTGCTTCTGCTGCTATTTCTGAAGGATAGAGATAGATGGTATGTCTTCCTCCACTTTGGATTTCTTAAAGGAATAAACAAAAACTGCAACTAGACTCAGCGCCAGGTTACAAGAGACGCTTCCAGCAAAACACCTGTATGATATGACATGCAAATTATTTGAAAAGACAGTGACATAGATAATCTTTTATGATAAATGTGGGAAGAGCCACATCTCTTGATCTTGACACTAAGTATAATTGGACATACAATTATTGCTCTAAGTGTCTGTTGAAAGTGGGAGC
>NW_012151320.1:0-350 GCF_000956105.1 Propithecus coquereli | reverse complement strand
TTCCCTGGATTGCTATAGGAATTGTCCTACCATGTACAGGTACTCTCCAAAAAATTCAGTTTGACCTAGTAAGATATGACTGTTTCAGTTATTTCTTCCTTATCTCCTAGTTTAACTGTCTATTTTTGTGTCTGAAATAATTTCTTATTGTTTCTGTTGATTATTTTACTATGGAGACCTAAAATAAAAATAATAATGGAGTTTTCCATGGGAATGGAAAAAATGCTAATCTTCATAGGAATGAGGAAAGAAGAAAATAACATCTGTGGTATTCATCGTAAAGTCAATTATAAAGGAAAACAACAAATGTGATGGCACATTTTACCAGATTATTTTGAAGTCTTTAATAA
>NW_012151319.1:1229745-1244296 GCF_000956105.1 Propithecus coquereli | reverse complement strand
AAATATGCTTGAAGATTCTAAATCCATACCCCAAGCCACACCAAGAGTATTTCCTGGGGCTGTTTCTGCCTCCCACCTTCCTGATCCCTGTCAAGACTCTACCCCTATATGTCACTCATCCACCCTTATAACTTTGCAGGCAAAATGAGCCAACACCCTCTGCCACTTTCTGACTCCAGTCACCACAGCCAGCTGACAGTGGCTTGGAAGGATCCTCCACCATCCTCAAACTGTGCCTTGCAAAACATGAACACAATAAATACTTGCTGAATAAAGTGCAGTAAGTACGCACGATTTTCAGGTACTCTGCTTTAAAAATCATTGTTCAAAATAGGCTATCTTTTATTTGGATTCTGATTGGAACAAATGAACTGTAAAAAATATTTATGCACAAGCATCAGAGAAATTTAAACCCAAACTGGACAGCTGATATTAAGGAATGATCAATATTTTTAAATCTGATAATGGCACTGAAGTTATACTGGGGGGAGGAGCCGTCTTTTAGAGATGCATTTACAAAATATTTAGACATTCATCGCAAAAACAATTGCAACTACGTGAGGTTTCCTTCGAAATAATCCAAAATGAAGACATAGGAGTAGGTGGTGGGACAAATGAAACAAGACGGGCCGTGTGTTGATGGTCATTGAAGCTGAGCAAAGAGGGATTCATTTTGTCATTCCTTCAGTTTCTGTATGTGACTGACATTTTCTCATTACAATAAAACTGGCTCTTTTGCGTATGCAAGTGCTGTAAGAGTACAGAGGCTGCAGCCGTCTTTCTGAGTCCAAATACTGGCTGCACTACATAGCGGCTACGTAGCGACCTTGGGCAACTCACTTAACCACTCTGCGCTTCGGTCTCCTCATCTACTGTTAATAACAGCACCTACCTCAAAGCTTTGTTGAGAAGAGTAAATGAGGAATGGTACATGAAATGCGTCGCATGTCGTAAGTACTTGTAAACTTGTTATCACTACCATTATCGCTACCAGTGCTACTAACTGTATCATGATTAACTGTTGAGCAGCAAGCTCAGTGCTGAGAATAGAGAGGAACATAAAACACAGTCTAAAACAAATACAAAACAGGAACATAAAACAAAGTCTCTTTTGAGGGTCTTCTGTTCCAGCTGTGGACTCAGGACACATAGGGAAAAGAGAAACAGCATTTGCCCCAGACACATTCTACGTACTGAGCTCCATGCTGAGTTCCGTGCTACGTACCTTCACGTGTGCTCTCTGGCTCAAGCCTCACCAAACCCCGCCGGATGCACTTGACAGTGAGGAACAGTGAGGTTGAGGGCCATGAAGCGACCTGCCCAGGGCCACAAGGCTAGCAGCCAGCAACCCCAGGCTGCCGGATCCCAAGCCCCTGCTCTTTCGACAGGCCGGCGGCTTACACTTGAAAGGAAGTCAGCAGTGCAGACAGCAAAAGCCACAGCGCTGGAAAGCAGAGGTCACCACGACCTCAGCCGGGGAGGTGAGGGCAGCAAGTTTCACAGGGAGATGACCTGAGCTGCGCCTTGGAGGCCAGTGATGGGGACAGGAAGTCACCGGAGCCCGAGGGCGGCGGGGGCCTGCCCGGGACATGCCCTGGGAGAAAGGAGCAGGCAATGCTGATGGGAACAGGTGCACTGATGAGGACGTGAGGGACAGGCTGGAGGAAGCCCCTGAGGGTCAGCCCTACCAGGGGCAGAAGAACAGAAAGGAGGGCCCAAATGGAAGGGCAAAAAGGACCAAAACCTGATGGAGCCTGACGACTAACTGGTCAGTTTTCCCAAAGGCAGTGCTCGGATCAACAACACTGGAATCACCCGGGCAGCGCGATGAAAATGCAGATTCCCAGCCCACTCCTGCTCTGCGGAGTCCGGCGCCCTGGAGCGGGGCCCAGGAGTCTGCATTTGTAATATGCTTCCTGGGTGAGGCTGCTGTGTGCTAAAAACTGAGAACTTCTAGACCAGACAAACCGGGATGAGCAGAGGGAGAAGCCAAAGCTTACCCAAAGGTTTGGTGACTGAAAATGATGTCAGTTTCCGCTCCCACCAAATGACTGTTGCTTCTTCAGTCTCCTCCCCACCATCTGCCAAACCGACTGCCACGCTCGTTGCCAGACTGACCTCCCCCGGACACCGCGTTTATCATACTCCGCCGCTGCTCAGGCGCCCGGGCACCTTCCAGTGCTTAGGGCGTCACATCCAACCCCCTCTGCCGCTTTCCTCCTGACCAAGGCCAGGCCCAGCCACCTTCATTCCCTGACCCACTTCCTGCTCCGCTTCCTGCTCCACTAGGTTTAGGCCGCCCCTCCTTAAGCTATCCTCAGAAAATAACGACAGAAGCAAGTGTTTAGGGCTTTACAGCAAATCCTGGGGAGGCGGCGGGACAGGGAGGAAGGGGGTGGTCCTCCGCCCCCCCCGTGCTGGCAGGGCAGGGCATTTCTGCACACACGTGCACAGCGAGGGTGCTGCCGCCTCGGCTCCCCCGAAGGCACACGCGGACCTAAGGGAAGCCCTCTCCATTCCACCAAAGGCTGCCTGATGCCCCGTGCACGCCTGTTTCAAGGACACAGGGATGCCAGAAGAGGGTATGAGTTGACCTCTGCAACCCCCAACACGAGCTTCACACAGGCTGCTGGCGGGCCCAGCTCCTGACCGGGCCCACCTGGCTCCACTATGCTCTAGAGGCGCCGTTCAGCTGCTTGCCCCCTCTTCACCCGAGCCTCTCTGCCTCCTCCACATATAATGAATGCTCAAGATCCTCAAAGCAGAGTAAGCTGGAAAAGAACATCCCAGCTACCTCGGACTGTCCACCATTGACCTCCTGATCCCATGGGGTGACCCTGGACCCTCAGTCCCCCTCTGCCTCTTTTCAGCAAGTGTCTTTGATGGGCAGCTTCCATGGTCCCTAAGAGCTGAGGATGATCCGTCATGTTCCTCCCCTATCCCCAAGTCCAAGGCCGAGTGAGAAGCCAGGGGCGTGGGGGCATTCCGGACATGCATGCCAATAAGAGACCCAACTTGTGATCCCCGCCTGGCAGTCTAGCTCTCCTGATCCACCCACTTCATGAGCTCACAGCGCTTGTCCAGCAACCCACGTTTGGGCAATTGGCCATCTGCCAGCCTGCTGTCCTATGAGCCCTGAGGAGCCGGGGCCAATGCATGCTATCCCCTGTGTCTCCCACAGTGCCTAGAATCTGTAACTGCACAATATGCACTAAATAAATACTCAGTTGGTTCAAATGCTGTTATTTTTACAAAGTGCACATTTCTCTTTCTGTGCTTCCTTCTGAAGTTTATCCCACGAGTCAAATAAATACAATTGTTGCTTACCAATTTGCCAAGAAGTAAGAAACTTTTTTTCTCTACAATCACACAATAATATCGTTGTGGTTGTTTATTTGAGAAGCTGTTGGAGTTCGTGGAGATGGCTGGCCATTCCATTTAACTCTCTCTAGCATGATTTTTGTCAGATGTAATTGAAACTTACCTAAGGAAATAACCCAAGGCCCATGACCTAAGAAAATAAAATGGGCTTAAATGAAAGTAGAATGTAGGTGAGAAATAATTTATTTTAAAATACCAGGAGCATTAGGAGGTGGTAAGAATATTTTATTAGCCTTATGACCCAGAAAAAAAGAAAAGTAGAACTTACTATGAGAGTATCTGTTTAAATTCTCCTATTCTGGCCAGTCTGAATTTATTATCAGATTGCTTTGATCCCAAAATTATTTTAAAGTAGGTGACTGTTTATGAGATGAAGCTCAACAAAACCATTACATAAAACTGCTCATGCCTTCCCAAGTTCGGAATAACACAGCAAGACGGATCTCATATAAAGCACTTCTCACAGAAAGTTCGGTAGCTGACTTCACAAGATACATGGCTACACACGTCTGCCTATCTGGGGAAAAGATCGAGACCCGAGGCTGCATTTGAAGGACAAGGCTGTATTGTTGTCGTACTGTTTTTAATGTGCAGTGTTCACCACCCTTTACAATAGTTAAAACGTGCCAAAGAACAAAATCCTTGCCCGAGAGCATTTACAGCCTAGAGACACAACTGGGAAGAGCCAAGGAGAACCCCAGGAGAGCTGTGGCAGTCACCGGGAGTGAGAAGCCTGCTCGTCAGGTAGGTCACGAGCCTGCGGCAGGAGCCCACCAGATGCACGTGGGGAGCGGGAAGTACCTGCAGCTTCGCTGTCTCTCTGGCCTGAGAACCAGGAAGACATGGTTTGCTGTGAGCCGTGGGCCAGGTGTCTGGTGACTCACCAGAACCGCTCCAATTAGAGAAGAAAGGGCAGAGTGCAAAATCCCACATTCCCTCATTTCCCAGGTGAATGAGCCTAAGGAACATTATGGGCTGGTGGGAAGCAAAGCCTTTTACTGGACAATTGCCTTTCACCATCTCTTTCTGGACGGCTGTGGCCTCCAGAGGATAGAGCTTTAAAAGAAAGGGAAGCATTATTAGATCAGGTAGTTAAATTTATAGCGAAAGAAAAATTGATTAAGCTCTGAGGAGCACCTGAAGGTTCCCAAGAGAGCCAAAGAGGACTGGGCAGATGTGGGGACATCGTGAGAAGAAGCAGGTGCAGGTGGGAGGCCCTGGAGGGACAGACAGCTCAGTGTGGTGCCCCGCAGAGCTGGGGTGAAGTCTCAGTCCCTGGCTGACCTCGGATAAGATACCTGACCTCTCGGAATTTCAGCCTCTTATAAAAAGGAGATGAGAAGAACCTCGCTGAGTTTCCGTGTAGGTTAAATACAATGATGTATATAAATGGGCTGCTCCACAATCTAACATCCAGACATGTTCGGTAAATAGTAGCTTTTTAAAAGCTCACTCTTGAGCAACCATGGGGTCTGCCATCCCTGGGAGGGCACAGGAATCCCTCCCAGGCTCACGGCTTGTGGGGGTTTGACCCTCCTTGGCACAAGGCTGGTGAGGACACCATAGTCCAGAGTCTGAAAGGCTGATCAGGGTCAGGAGGAGGGAGGAGGAAGGAGGGAGGAGGTCTGCAGAGCTCCCCACCCTGCAGGGCTGCCCCAGGCCAGCCTGACCATGAGATCCCGACATAAACAATATCACCTCTCTATACTTCAGTGTCCTATTCAGGGAAGAGCAGGGGCAGGGGGCACAGGGTCCTAAGATGCTGCCTGGATCAGATACCCTGAGCTCCAACTCTGTGTCTAGACCCCCACCTACTGACTAACAGACGCCCCAGTCAAGGGTCAGAATGCAGCCTGGCAGGAGCAGGGACAGGGTGCTCTGCAGGGATGCGGAGGTACCAGCAGGGGCTCCTCCCTTCCGTCTAGGCAGGGCCCAGACAGGTGGCCTGAGAGTGCAGACGGTGCCTTGCAACCTTCATCATCAAAGCCCACCAGCCTGCCAGCCTCCCTAAGAGGCCCCAGGCCCAACACCTGCGACATCAAAGCCAGGCACACAGAAAGGGGCAAAGCCATGAGGCATGACCTCTGCAGCAAGGGTCTGGATCCCCCGCCTTCTCTCAGGGTCGTGGGTGAAAATACCCAGCAGGCAGCAGAAAGGGAATTACAATTTTCTGAGCAGATTAACAGATGCTGTGCTCTGACATGAATAATACCAGTGTAATGCTTTCATTTGTTCTTTATGAAAGATCTTCTACCTGCTCGCACAGGCTTCCACCTATTAAGACAAAGAGGAAAATGAAGCCATTATCTGCATTCCGTGAAGTACCATATGGTTACACGCGGGCCTCCAGCCAAGGCAGCGTTCTAACCAAGCCTCTGTGTACAATTCAAGAGCAAAACGCAGCCGCTACACTATATTGGATTAGCATCGGGGAAGGAGGGCCGGGAAGTCAAAGGAACCAGGAACAGAAAAAATTCTTTAGCTTCATTTTTTTATTTTAACTTCTGGTTTCAGGGTTACCTTGAGCATCTCAAAAACCACACTGGAACCAGCCAGATTTGACTCCACCAACAGCTTATGCTATTCAATCTGTGCACTTGGAATCTAAGTGTGACCATCTCAGTCCTTTGCAAGACACATCCCCTGATAATATATGATAACCATACAGTGTTGTGGATAAATAAGCAGACGGACCAAAACACACAAAAAGCAGAGAATCCTGCTTCATTTACTCAAAATTCAAAGCTTTTAAAGGATAAAGAATAAATGACTACATTTATGTTTTTTTATTTCATTTACTCCTCCAACAGGATAGTGACTTGTCGAGACCCCACAGCTGGAAAAGGGCAGAGCAGGGATGAGAGTCCCAGCCACATGCAGAGCTCCTGCGGGCACCTGGGTTCATCCCCTGACAAGGACATCGATGGGAGAGGTGGCAGCAGGGGAGGGAAGGAGGGGGACTGCTCACTCTCCCAAAGCCTCTGCATAGAGGGCAGAAAGGGTGCTCATCACCTCGTCACGAGACAAGACCCTAATGATAGAGACAAGCGGAAAACCGGAAAGACACATCCACAGACAGGTTATCAGCCTCCTGGACACAGAACATCATTCTAGTAACGAAATAAAAATAATCGGGATATTTCAGATTTCTTTAACGGTACAACGGAGTAAGGGGAGGACTAAGCAAAATCATTTTTAACTGCTAATATTCACTGGGATTTCAGTTCAACGCTGATACTTATGCCAAAATTCACATTCTCTGAGCACTCCAAATCTCAACTGTATTGTCAAACCATTTTCTGGAACATTTGCTTACCCTATTTGAGATCATAACCTCGCCACCTTCTCTTCCAGGGGCCGTCTGCATGGAAAAATAGCACAGCCCTAAAGCCGGCAAGTCAAACGGAGGAAGAATTCTATCTTCCTACCTGTGTATTTCTCAAGCATTCTCAACCCATGCCTCCTTTTGGTGAACGTAAAAAATCTCCTGCTCTCCTTTCACTTTCCCTGAAGTTTCAAAATTAAGTGTGTTAATGAAAAATATCAAAGCAATGATATTTTAAAAGAAAAATATTTACAGTAACCTTGAACCACACACATTTTTTCTCGTCCCATTTTTTTTGAATGCTGAGATTGCTTGCTCACTGCAAGTACCATGATAGTTACTTCACAATCGCAAGTGTTCACAAGGGTTCTGCTGTTTATTTCTACAGATGGGCGCAAACAGCCTAGCAAATGTATGTAAATGAAAGAAATAAACCTGGAGATGCATGTTTGCTTGTTTTAATGTCAGTAAGGAGACCACCGCAGTGATCTGTAAAGTATGTCTGACACCCGCACCCAATCCCTACTCCCAAATGTCCCTCGGAGTTCTCTTTTCAACATCAGTAAGAAGACGTCTCTCCGCACGACCTCGCAAATGCAACTCTCTACCTGTGTCAGGAGTAGATTACCTGAATTCACCCAGACAAACTGGAAGAGATGTAACTTCTTAAAAAAAAATCACTTTCGGGAAATTGTCAGAGTGTCATCAAATCAGTGTTTTTTAATAAAAAAAAGTCTGTGTGTGTATGAACTATAACACTGGTCTTTAACCCTTGAAATATCCATTTCTGTATATTCAGAGTTTCAAATCTTTC
Source organism: Propithecus coquereli (assembly GCF_000956105.1). Classification (NCBI taxonomy): domain Eukaryota; kingdom Metazoa; phylum Chordata; class Mammalia; order Primates; family Indriidae; genus Propithecus; species Propithecus coquereli. The sequence continues at coordinate 1,236,776 of NW_012151319.1, read as the reverse complement.
TACCAAATATACGATGCTCCCCTGGAAACTTTTCGTAAGTGTAAAGAAGTTCGTTTTTTTCCTGAAGTTCCAAAGACAGGGCTATCATGTCTTTCAGCTCATAAATCTGGCACTGTATTTCCCCCCAAGGGCTCATCAAAGGGTGGTCCCTGTCATCAGCGTTCAGAGGTTTACAAAGCAAACCGTGTCATCTGGTGTTGAGAACACACTTTTGGACACAATGAACCACCTTGTTAGTGAGGATTGAGGTCTTCTCCTAGATTACCGAGCAGTTTTGAAAGCCAGTGTTTTCTAATGACAGAGCTGAGCCCCCAAAATAGTTGGGTTTTTTCTCTTTGACTCAGTTCATTAACTTCCAAAAATGTTGACACCATTTCAAAGCTTTAGTGTTGGTCTCTTACCTTCAGAAAAGAGTACGATCCTTTTTCTTCTCTCATGATTTCGATATATATTGCACTCACCAGGAGCTGAACACAATTTCAATTGCCACACCTAACAACACAAGTGATGATTTGATCTGTGGCTACACTAGAAATCCAATAGCTTCGACTAAATCATCAATTCAGCCAATTCAGCACTTGTCTGTAGAGCTGGACAAAGACATCGTCTGGAATTTTTTTTCCCATTTCCTCATGAAAGAAGTTTTTGGTAGACATAAGAATGCTAGTTTTCATGAGAATATCTTTAATGAGGACTTTTTAATTTTTCAATTAAAGGATTATTTAATATAAAACTTTCACAGCTTTTGTGAATTTCTGGTAATATGTTCCAATTCCATTTGATCTCATGTATGGAAGAAAAGTGATTTTTTTCCCAAAATAAATAAGTAAATAAACGTTACCATTTTTAATAAGGTTTTTGTGACTAATGCCTACCTAACTGGTATCATTGCTCAGTTAAATTATTTTTTAAAAATATATACAATATTATCTTATTCTTTACAATATACATTCATGAATCCACATGTAACAGAGCCTCACGAAATCACTGGTTATCTTCTGAAGTGACCCAGGAATTCTGACAATTGTTTGGCCAGGCCTGCAAAGGGAGAAGATTCTGATGTTGGACACTGGACACTAAGGCTACCCCAAGCATCCACTCACATAACCAAAATTTTTGATAACTTCATGTCAATAATATTTTTTAAAGTTTTTGCGCATTTCTTTTTAGAATATACACATACAACTTGTCTAAATTTTGACATCTTCCTCTGCCTTCCTAAAAGTTAGAAACTTTCAACATCCTTCATATTTTATTTATGGAACCACACTGTTATTCCTGCCTCAAGGTGACCGATATGGCAACGTGCAGTGGTAGAGACCTGATTAAAAAGATCCTGTGTTTCCCTCCACGTATCACCATGTGGTTGAACAGTAACAATACTATGTCCTGTAATTAATATCTCATTTCACACCCTTTCCTCTCAACTATGAGAAAAAGAATTCTTTTTCCCTTCCTTCACCACAAAAATGTTCTGCAATCACTTTCCTCTCCTCTCTTGCTTGTCAAAGAGCGAAACAGACCAGTCTCTCTGGCTTTTCTTACTTATTCAATTTATTTGTTTTATTTTCAATTGCGATATAATTAACATGTCATTTAACTTATTAAAAATCTATAGTCTAAGACCTAATTTCTATGACAGTGTTGTAAGTCAAATAAATTCAATATGTTCTGTTAAATGTAATCATCATTAGACTGATATACTTTGTAGTATTTTGCTAAGATTAAGCCTCTTTTGAATATAATTCCATTTTCCCCACTTATGCACCCTCATACTGGACTTTATAACAAAATAAAAGATAATACTCCTCCCCAAAAAATGGACTCTAAGTAAAATCTTTTATTCAATTTTCTCTTCATTAAATTTTTATACTCAAAGTGACATAATTTCTCGATGAAAATCTGAAAATGGAAGAAAAAAATAAAATTACCCTTAGTCCTATTACCCAAATTCAGCTACTATTAATATTCATAATATTACTATTAAGTGTATTTTATTTTAATATACAGCAAATGGAATGTACAGAGGGGCCTAAATGCTGGCCACAGACTGACAATAGAACCCAGCTCATGTGTTAAAAACACCCAAGGCTTTTGGATGTCTGTCAGGTGATTCTAGTTCGGGGGTGGGCCACACAGCATTTATTCCTTTATTCATTTATTCGCTTATTTACTTATTTAAAGTTCTCAGATGATTCCGAAGCACAGGCAAATTTGTAAATCACCAGTTTCGAGCACAGACTTTGGATCCCACAGCCAGACCTGGGTCTGGACCCGGTCCCCTCACTTAGCATGGCTGAGCAAGGCTACCCAACCTCTCCAAGCTCAGTTTCTTTATCCACAAAATGGGCACACCAAGAGCCGCTTATAAAAATTAAGTGAGAAAATGTATTTGACACAGTGACCCAAAACACAGTAATCATTCAGTACACAGTAATCATCGTTATTCTTTCCCGTTTTCCCCGATGCATCTGGTTTAAGATTTTGTTCCTATTTGTATTGCCATGAAAGATTAAATACATTTCTAAGTAACATCATATATCACAAGCATTTTTCCATGTTGCTTCATAACCTCCATAGACATTTTAATGGCTGAATAGTATTCCATTCAGTATAGAGAATGGCAATTTACCTAATATTTTCTACTCATGGCATTTAAGTTACATGCAATTTTTCTTTCTTAAAAATTGTGTAATGGGCCAGGCGCAGCAGCTCACGCCTGTAATCTTAGCACTTTGGGAAGCTGAGGCAAGAGGATCCCTTAAGGCCAGGAGTTCGAGACCAGCCTGAGCAAGAGTGAGACCCCCGTCTCTACAAAAAATAGAAAAATTAGCTGGGGGTGGTGGTGGCATGTACCTGTAGTTCCAGCTACTCGGGAGGCTGAGGCAGGAGGATCACTTGAGCCCAGGAGTTTGAGGTTGCAGTGAGCTAGGCTGACGCCAGGGCACTCTAGCCCATGAGACAGAGCAAGACTCTGTCTCAAAAAAAAAATGTGCAATGAATAGCTTCCCACATATAGCTCTCTGTATTTGCATTATCTTAGAGACAGTCCTAGAAATAGAATCATTACATCAAACTATGAACATTTAGATGAATTTTTGATACATATTGCCAAGATGCTTCCCAAAAAAATTTTTTTTTCAATTTACAATAACATTGCCAATACATTAAGGCATCAGATTTATTCCACCCTTACCAACACTGTTTTCTTTTCCTCAATGTTAAAACGGTACTTTAGAAATTACCACCAGCAGCCACTTATCATTAACTATATTTGTGAGAATACTTACACTATACTTATAACTCCGCATTACATAAAGAACTGAACTAGAAAATATAAACCTAAGTTTACGGTCACCGCCCTCAAGGAAATTACAGTCTAATGGGAAAGACACACTCAAAGTGACCCACTAATATAAGCAAGTAGAATATAGAGGCATCCCCTGGTATACAGAGGATCAGGTGCCAGGTCCAAAACCCACAGTTGCTCAAGTCTCTGATATAAAATAATGTAGTATTTGCATATAACCCATGTTCTCCTGTACACTTTAAATCATCTCTAGATTATTCATAATACCTAATACAACATAAATGCTATGTCAATAGCTATTACACTGTAGTGAGCTTTTCATTTTTTTTATTTTTTATTTTTTTAGAGACAGAGTCTCACTGTCACCCAGCTTGGAGTGTGGTGGCACAATCACAGCTCCTCAATCTTCAAACTCTTAGGCTCAAGGGATCCTCCTGCCTAGTTTCCCAAGGACCTGGGACTAGAGGCATGAGCCACTGTGCCCAGCCATTTGTATTTTTTATTGGGTTTTTTCTCCCCAAATATTTTTCAGCCATAGTTGGTTGAATCTACAGATAATTGATCATATAAATAGTAATCACTTTCAACTTTTATGACTTGAGAAAGCAGTATCTTAACTGAAATGCGAGGGCAAAGTCAGCACAATGACCTACATACTTGGAAAATTAAGTGTGCGAGCAATACTACAAAGGACTGCATTCATCCATTCGGGTTCCCATGTTTAAGTCATCAGAACTTCTGCGTACACAAGGTCAGGGCTTAGAGAAAATCACTCACGTTCTCTCGCTTTACACAGTTGTACATGCTCTAAATCCCTCTCCTTCAAAGTAAAAGCATTTTTTGAATAGATCATATTCTTAACCCTCGGATCGGCCAGTACAGATTTACATTCTAACAGAGAAATCAATCTTACAAATAGTTGAAACTATGCGAACTCACCAATTCACATCAAACTGCTCTTTAGAGATCATTTCAGTGTGTATTACAGCAGCATATAACTGATCTTCTACAGCTATAAACTTTCAAAAATTTTAGTTTACAGTAAAAAACTTTCAGAAATTTTAAAAGAAAAAAATCATCTAAAAATGTATTAATAATACATATTTTAGCCCTTTTTTAACAAATCTAAAATCCTTTCAATAGTTTAGGCACTTTAAAAGGTATTAGACACAATGTGACTTTATCGATGACTCATCAGTTTGACAACACTTAAAATAAATTTAGGGTTATAGTTTGTCCAAATTACCGTAAATTTGCTGGCTAAATCTGCTTTTACATTTTCACTACAAATATGGCTGCATACTGCTGGACTTCAAGAAAGCCAAACTTTTTTAGTTTTGGCCATTTGATGAAAAATGAGCACATACTTGAGAACAAAACAAACTGATATTATTTTTTAAGAAAATAAAGAAATTTGGAGTTTTCTGAGCCTTGTTTCTTCCACAATGTCAGAGAGATATAAAAGTTTTCATTTACAAAAGAGGAAAGAGAGGAAAGAAAAAAAATTCATGAATTAAACTTTTTTTCACAGGAAACAATTTCTACTTAGTCATATATTGCTGAGTCAACACCATCAACAATTTCCATGTGACTTTGTCTTCATGGACTTGTCCAGACTGAAGACTTCTCCAGGGCCCATCTGTGCACTGCCTTGTAAAATCTGGTTTTAGCAAACAACCCTGCTAAGTGAGTTGGGCAAGGACCCCCCCACCCTCAATATCTGATCAGGTTCCTCATCCCCTCCCTCCAGGTGACTGTTGCAAGATCCTTCTATTCTCTTTCCTGCTTTTATTTACTTCTTGATTTGGCATAAGTAGTTTTAAATATAAATAATCTCTTCCACATGAAGGGTACGGGAGATTTAAAACAGCCGAAGACAGTGACAAGAACCAAATTTGTCACCCAAAGGAACAGCATGACACCCCATAAGCCTGGACCAGATACCTGGTGCTTGTCACATCTGAGGTCTCTTCCTAGGATTGCCTGAGGTGCAAGTCTGTGAGCCTTCAGTTCAATAGCAATGCCAACACCCCTTACCTTTTCGCTTCTGAGTCCTGGATGTAAGATAATTATATGGTAGAAATTGGCAAACAAGCAAAAACCCATTCTAATTTACAAACCACGCGGATGTAGTCTCCTTAGAATAAATGGAGCCCAGTGCCCGTGTACACTCCATCACCCCCCCCTGTCCTCTGAGGCCTGGTCAGTAACACAGATTCCCTGCTTGGCCAAACTGTAGTCAGGCTCCTGAACCTTCTCCCAGGCCCATCTGTGCACTGCCTTGTAAAATCCGGTTTTAGCAAAGAACTTACTAAGTCAGTTTGGCAAGGACGCCCCACCCTCGATATCTGATCAGGTTCCCCATCTCCCATCACCCCAGGTGACATGTGATCACCCTGGCCTGTCTTCAGCAGGAATCCTGTTAGATCAGTTTAGCCAGCATCCCCCTCACCCCTTGTCCTAGTCCACTACGCGCTGCTATCACAGAATAGCACAGAGTGGGTAATTTATAAACAACAGAAGTTTATTTGGCTTTAGTTCTGGAGGCTGGGAAGACCAAGATCGAGGGGTGGCATCCTGTGAGGGCCTTCTTGCTGCCCTGTAACACGGCAGAAGGCATTACACGGAGGGGGAGGGGGAGAGAGAGAGAGAGAGAGAGGAAGGAAGCCGATTCATCCTTTTATTGGGAACCCACTCCCATGATTAACTCACCCACTCCCAAGATAGCGGTATTAATCCATCCATGAGGACAGAGCCCTCATGACCTAGTCACCTCTTAAAGGTCCCACCCCTCAACACTGTTGCATTGGGGATTGAGCTTCCAACATGTGAACTCTGGGGGATGCATTCGAACCACAGCACCCTGATATTTCTTCTCAGGCATTTTCCATCCACTGACCTGCTGCTCTTTGGCTATAAACTGCCACTTGCCCACGCTGTACTCAGAGTTGGGCCCAATCTCTCTCGCCCATTGCAACACCTAGTTGCAGTGATTCCTATACCTATCACAAAGACTGTCCTGGCAAAGTCTTCCCTACGGTGCTTTGACAAGTATCACTGAATGATTTTTTCTTTAACATCAGGCAGGGGCATCCTCCACAGCCTCTGGTCCAGAGCGACACCACCCAAAGCGGGTTTCTGGGCCAGAACACGAACATTTTACCAACTCACACCTATGCCAGCTCCTTGTCCGCAACTGCACGGCAGCAGCTATGGTTATGTGTCCCCACTGCACTTCCTTCCGGTCAACAGCAGAGAATACGGGGTTTACTTATCCACAGAGTAATCTGATTTGCAGACCAGTTACAAGGTCAAAAGGAAACCACCAAAGAAGGCATTTAATGTTTCATTGGGAAAAATGGCAGTGGCCATTTGAGAGTTGTACTATACTACTTCAGCTCACTGTAGATGATTTGCAAAAAGCTGATATTGGAGAATAAAAGATGTTCATAATTCAACTTTTAAAAAAATATTTCAGAGGGAAAAAGCAGTTAAAATATAGTATCAAAAATAGCTAATGCAAAGTAAGTGTATTAAAGGAAAAGATACAACGGTAATGTTGAAAAGTCTGTATGTTTTTCTGTTTTATTATCTAGAAAGTTAAACATATAAGCAAGGTATACATCTCCACATTTCTCCAAAATGGGAATTTGCTTCAAATAAATAAAAATCAGGCCAAGTGCAGTGGCTCATGCCTGTAATCCTAGCTCTCTGGGAGGCC
>NW_012151319.1:1227018-1229234 GCF_000956105.1 Propithecus coquereli | reverse complement strand
AGTACTCATTTCAATGTTTCTAAAGAGTCATCCTCACCTTCTTTTCCCATGAAGAGCTGCTACCACATTCTACAGCACTATCGGTGAGACATTTCCCAAATCACGCGTCTACCTTTCTATGTAAGTAAATGTACAAAATAAGACTAATTATATTTAAGCAACATCTGAACGTAAATTAACTGCTTTACTAGTAAATGTAAAATGCAAATGTGGAAGATTGGACCTGAAGCTAAGTGACTGCTTTAGTGCACTGGAGGAGTCGTGCCTGTCCTGGGTTACAAAGGCCTCCACTCCAGCAGGTTCCTGAGCATCGGGAGGGGCAGTCGGGGTGAGCAGGAAAGCCCTCGACTGCCAGGGGGAACAGGCAGCAACTCCATTCTCAGGCCCCCAGCATTCCAGCACGGACCCTGCTTTCCACGGGGCCTTTCTGCAACAGAACAGACAGCAGAGCAGATCTGAGGCTGAGGGTGCTGGCACACGCTAGAGTTTGAAGAGGACTTATAAACAGTTACCTCCACCCATTATTCCTGCCTTTGTTCTCTCTTGAAGCACCCATGACTCCTTTGTCTTCTCCTCCCTCACACACTTGCTTGGCTCCCAGCAGCAGATCACAAAGTCCTCAAGGACCCGGCTCTGTGGCATCCATTTTTGCCTCTTCTGCAATGCCCGGCCGCAGTGGACCTCGGAGGTTTAGAATGAACGAATGATGCTCTCAAGAGCTTCTGTGCTCACTACACTGGATTCTCAAACAGAAACTCTTACTACTTAAAGGAAAAGATTCTTTAATGGCAATGCCCTCTCCCTCCCATATTTTCAGACAGTATTCTCTGGGTTGGAGTGAACTCGCACAGGAAGCCCCACTGCCCTACGCTGAGGACCCTTCCCTGTGCAAGGCCACCACTTTCCAAGTAAGGTCTCCATGCCTCCTGCATCAGAATCACCTGGTGTAGTTGATAAAAACTCAAGATACCTGAATTAAAATCTCCAGGGTTGGTGCCAGAAAAGAGCATTTTTTAATAAGCTCCCCAGGTGAATCCTAGGCCCACCAACATGGAAAGCCTCTAGCGGGCAGGGAGGGAGTGTCCTAGAAAACCGATCCTTAACACAGTGGCAAGAAGCACTACAATATCTGTGCACATCTCTTGGGCCTCACTCAAAAGATATAAGGTGGGAAGGTAGGTGCTGAGCACAGGGAAAGGCCAGCCTTCTTGTGCACGCAAGGTTAGACGGCGCTCCCATGCCTAGTTTTTAGAGTGTGCAGCAACCGCTGCAACCAAAGCAAAGACTCACACTCTAAGGAAGCACGAACAATGCTTAGGATAGGTGGTCTAGCAAAGTAGTATGCTCTGACACCAGAAGGCCTGGGTTTGAATCCTGGCTCCACCACTTACTGGCTGAGCGACCTTGACCTTCAGCAGATTACTTGACCTCACTGGTCCCAGTTTTCTCATCTATAAAATGGGAATAATGACAGCCCAATCTCTTAATGTCAGTATCACAATGAAAAGAAATAATGTGTAGTACTAAGCATCTATTAGTAAGTGCTCAGCCTTCTTGTTACTTTTTTAGGAAATTCATTTTTTATACATTTTTTTGCAAGTAAAATCCACAATCTAAATATTCATCAGTAGGGAACTGTTGCAGTATCCACAAGAAATATTTAGGTGAATTAAGCTGGTTATAGACTATGTATTGCATGCACACAAACATACATACATATTTGTTTATATATGGATTCATTAAAAATAATTATCAAGTACCTACCATGTGCCAGGCACTGGGGATACCAGGATGAATAAAACAAAGCTCTTATAGTTGGAGAAGTGTCTGGAGGATCCACACCCCTAGCTGTCAGCAGTGGCTGCCTCTACAGAACACCATGAAGAGTGCTGGAGATAAAGAACTGGAAACTTACTTTTTTAACCTTAACTACTTTACTTGGTTTAATTTTCTTGATTGAGCATGCATAACTTCTATAATTAAAACTTGCTTACTAATTTAACTACTCCACAATGAAAAATTTAACTATATCCTACTTATAAAACACACACTAAAACAAAAAGATACAATGGATTAAAAAGAAAAAGGTGGCAGTGCTGTACCACGCAAAAAGCAGAGGTGGCAACGTTAATTTTCTGAAACTATTTCACGGTAAAAAGATATTAGAGAGGACTTTATGCTAAATGTATATTTATATGTACATAAATGTGCATGTT
>NW_012151319.1:1219068-1225575 GCF_000956105.1 Propithecus coquereli | reverse complement strand
ATCACTAATGACTTTCTCAGGCCCCTGTGTGGCAGCTCTTTGTATATGCATCTGGCACTGGCACTATCCACAGTCATCAGCTCAGCCTGCATTTTACAAGTCTTTAGAGCGAGAGCTGGGCTTGCAAGTTACCCAAATGCTCAAGTCCTTCCCTACAGATGCTGGTCTGGCTTAAAACATCAAGACCACAGTATTAGGCTGAGCACTCTGCATAATTTATTTGGTGAGATATATTTGTGTGGTTTAATCAAGCTTCAGAAATCATAATACAAATGAGTCTACATTTGTTTAACATTCAGAAAACAATTACAGTACAAGAGAAAAAAACAAAAAAACAGTACTAGTGAACAAAGCTAAACTTCGTCCAGCAAAAATGACATGCAGTTGTAAAAAGGTTAACAGCCCAGAGCCCAGAGTCAGATTGCTGGGTTGAAATTTGAGATTCCTTGCTCATGCAGGGCTATTCCTCCAACCTCAGTCTCCTCTTCTACAAAATGGAAATAAAAGCAGCACCACCACTGTAAGTATTAACTGAGACAATGTCCATAAGTGTCTACCACAATCCCCCACCCACAGTAAACATTAATAAAAGTTCATTCTTCTTCCTCTTTGCCCTTGCTCCATTTCTCCCAACTCTGAAGTAGAGTTAGCAAACATTTAATAAAATGAAGAAGCATATGGCATAATATTGCCTTCGAGAATGTTCTTTTTTCAATAGAAAAGGAAATGTTAAAGGTACAAGTAAAACTAAAACGAAGATGCTAGGGTAACCACCATTACCTGGGAGCAGACAAGGTTTCTAAAGCACTGCTTTCATTTTTCTACATTACTTCATTTTCTACATTAAAGAAGTACCGCTTTCTACATTTGCTACATTACTTCACAGTCTGCTAACTATTAAAGACTTTCTTTGAACAAAGTTTTTTAACAGATTAATAACCAGGCTCTGATGAAAGGAAAGTGATCAACCTAGACAAATTATGCTGGTCACAAAGTCCCCCATAACAACAACAAAAAAAGAACTATTCCTGTCTCTGAGGTTCTGTATTAACTACAAAGTCAGCAGGCTTTCCAATCTATCAAGACCAAGGCAGAATGAACCAAAGGGGAAATGATAGGCCATCGGAACCCAGAGGACACGGGGTAATTGCGGAGGGAGGAAGGTTGGAGGATCTGGGTGAGTATGGACAGTACAGCAAGACTACAGGAGAGATGTAGCTGTCACCAACAAGAGGAAGAATTGGAATTTCTTTCCAGAAGGATGGCAGCGTTCACTGAGCTGTACCATCCTTTCATTTCCTCAGGAGGAGTCCAGAAGTGTCTGGTTTGTTGGCCAGAGAACAGAAATTAGAAAAAAAAGCCAAGGTGAAGGGTCCAGATTGGACAGTTCTTTTCAGACAGTGGGTCTAATCTGTGGTCCCTCTGCTGCACCACACATATTAAATTCCTTGGTCCCCCCCTCCCTGGGGAGACTGGGGAGAGAATGCAGAGGGCTCAGCCCGATCCCCAGCCCTGTCGGACAGGCAGATAAACCTTCCAAGAAAGGGACCCGTTTCCCAGCAAAACCCCTTCCAACCTGAGGGCAGCCTGCACCTTTGCATACCCCTGACAGTCCCCAAGGCTTGCAGACAACCCTGCTTCCCTAGTCCTCCTCTTCTTTTCTCCCTTGCCATTTCTCAGCTCCCTGTTGGGTTGTGTCCCCCTTCCCACGCTCCCATCCCCTCCCCTCACACCCCCTCTGCTGTACCCTCTGCTTCAAGGGCACCTTGAGCCCTCACCTGCCACCCCATTTTCCCCACACTCGGCCTCACCCAGCTCCACCCACCCACCAGGGCTGCCTAACAAGCAGAAGTATTAAGAAGCTAAGCCAGAAGGTCACTGGGTCTGTGACTGTGGGGATAGAGCACAGGTGCCACCTACAGCCAAGTTACAGAGAGGGCTTGCTGGCTGACAGATGCTTGGAGGAACCACAGGACTGTCCCAAGAGTAAAGAGCATCCTAAAGGGGTTACACTCAAAGGTTTGGGGTTTCTGTATATAAATGTAATTTTGTTTTGAAAATCATATCAGCTGTGATGTTCCCTCTAAACATGCAGATGCTCTCCTCCCTTTTTCAGCACGAAGGTGTCAGAAAACCATCTCGGATCCAGGAAGGCCACCTCCAGGTGTGCTGGGGTGGTGCTGCCTGCAGGGTTGGTGCTACAGGGCAAGCGGCAGGGGCGGCCTGGGATCTCTCAAAACGACTTTCCTTGAAGGGCATGGCTGGGCCCTATTGTCCTGGAAATAGACACATAAACAGACCTTCTGTTTCCCAAAATATCTAGGGGGTTGGGATGAAAGGATCATTACTTACAAGTAGCAAGGCAGAGATGTAATCATAACCTTTTGTTGCAAAGGTCTGAAAGGAAAAATCGCCCAAACCCTGGAGGGAAAGTGAGGGGTGGAGGGCGGGGGGAGGAAGGTGCCTGTTGGGGGAAGTGTGGCAGAGACAGAAGGACATGCCGCGAGATGGCAGGGTTCCCCAGGAAGCACCCCAATAGAGAACTGCTGCATTCAGAGCCCAGCCTTTGAGCCAGCATCTTCTGGGAAGACAGGGGTAAGAAGATGGGATCTCCCAGACTGGATTCTACCCCTTCGAGACACTGGGAAGCCTTTAGTGACTTCCACAGACCCCCAGACTCATGAGAAGGAGATTATTTTGGACTTACTACTAACCACCAGCATCCGTGCCCTGGAGATAGACTAAGGGTCACTACATGCTGCTTACATGTGTGGTATTCGGGAGGGAGAGGTGACATCCTAGGTACAGAGACTAGACATTTTACATCAACAGGTGGGCTCTCATTGTAAAAGATCATATTATAGGGCCTTCACGATACATTGAGAAAATAGAGGCATTTTATCCTGTTTATTTGGGCCTTAGGAGCGAAATCTACAGCACAGAGGTATGCTTTCACAGCGTGAGCATCTTAAGAACATCTGAAGGCCTGCGCTCCGCTGGTGTGGCGCCTTCCACCATCCCGCGGACCTAGACAGCTGGGTCCGCACTCCTAGAAGGGTTTACCCTCATCTTCAGACCCCGAAGGATGAAACCTCTTCACCTCTTTATCTAAATCATTTATCAAATTCCTCAAAGAGGTAACACTAGCTCTGGCCACTGGCCGTTTCCAACTCTACTGGTCTCTGTCGAGACAGATTGATACCAACATAACAAGAGCTGCTACAAACAGCTCCTCTGGTGCCAGAGCGATACGAGCAAATTAAAAGCTCTTGGCAAAGGACTTTCTCAAAGATATGGATGAAGATATTATTATAGTGTGTGATATATTAATACATTAGATCCACAGCTTGTATCTTATCCATACATCTATTTACTCCAATTGAGATAAACTGTAACCACATAATTAGTTTCCACAAATTAAGAAATGTCAGCAATTATATCATGTCCATAGCTACAATGCAAGCGTCTAAAACTTATTTTATAAATGTATAAATTGAGTAGAAGGACACAAGTACAGTCTCTAAACTCCAAGTAACTAATGTCAAGGTTTGCCTCATACACCGAAAATTCTATTTTTAAGGTGACCAGCTGGGCACCTGTAGTCCCAGCTACTCGGGAGGCTGAGGCAGGAGGATCGCTTGAGCCCAGGAGTTTGACCCTAGCAGTGAGCTATGATCGCACCATCACACTCCAGCCTGGGCAACCGTGCAAGACCCCATCTCTAAAAAAAAATAAATAAAGTTTTAAAAAAGTTGACCAAATCATTACCGTATGTGATACTTTAGGCAGGATGAAAACGTTTAAAATTCCTTGTAGCAAACAGTTTATAAACAACAAACTTCCCATTTTATGCACCCTTTTTGAAAGAACTTCGTAATAACTGGCAGATTTCCCTCGATGTGAACTATTTTCCAAATTCAAAGTAAACCCACAAGGAAACAAACATAGGCTCAAGATTATAATTAAGCTACAAGCAGTGAAATTTATAAATCTTTGCAAAGCCTCTCATTTATCACACCAAGGCCTAGAATTTCAGAAGTTTACTCTAAATGCTTTATTCTAATACTAAATACAATGACACTGACACGCCTTTGCTGAAAATATCTTTGAGCCACAGTGAGGTAATTCGTGAAAATGTTTTTTATGACTAGCTAGAAGTTAATAAAGCTTTAAATGCATCATTGTTCACTGTTCAGATTTAATTCTGTGATTTTAATGTGAGAGGTAAGCTTCTCTAAGAGTGAGGTCCACATCTAAACTTCTCTGGACTTTCTACAGACCCCAACCCAGCACACTATACCTATTGGACACTCATGCCTTCCTCCCCGCAAGAAAACCATCCGGCAGGGTCCTGCAGGGTCCCACAGGACCTGGCCTGGGCCGACCCTGGATCTCAGCTCGAGGCATAGTTTCTACCCCTTAGCTGGCTCCCCACGGCCAGCCCCACTGGCTCTCTTTTCTGTTCCTCCAACACACCAAGCTGATTTCCGGCTGCTCCTCTGTCGTTGCTTATAGGCGGATCTCTGCCCATCAGCCAAGTGTCAACTCCAACGAGGTATTGCAGAGCAGTGACTCCAAACGTTGATTCTAGCATCTAGCTGCCTGGGTCCAGATTCCAGCTCTATCACGTACCAACTAGGCGTCCTTGGGGGAACACTTATCTCTCTGTTCCTCAATGTCCTCATCCGTAAAATGGTTAAAAACTAATGATACCTAAATAGTACAGGCATCTTAAAGATTAGGCTATAAAAACAAAACATTTAGAAAATAGTAAGTGATCAATAAATGTTTGCTATTCTGTCAGTTCTCCCTATCACTCTCTAGTCTATCACCTGCCCAATTTTTATAGTGCTTCACCAATATCTGAATTTTTTTTTTTTTCATTTTTTGGAGGCAGGGTCTTGCTCTGTCACCCAGGCTGGAGTGCAGCGGCGTCATCATAGCTCACTGCAACCTCAAACTCATGGGCTCAAGTGATCCTCCTGCCTCAGCCTTCTGAGTAGCTGAGACTACAGGCGCACACCACCATGCCCGGCTAATTTTTCTATTTTTTGTAGAGATAGGGTCTTGCTCTGTTGCTTAGGCTGGTCTCGAACTCCTGGCCTCAAGCAATCCTCCCGCCTCTATCTCCCAAAGCGCTAGGATAACAGGAGCCACCTGTGCCCAGCCCACTGTCTCAAATTCTTATTTCTTTATTTAGTTTTTTAAATGTCTGTTGTCCCACTAGAATGGAACCTCCAGAAGTACAAGTGTGTCTGACTTGTTCTCCACTTCAGTGTCTAGAACACATCTCAGGAAAGGGTAGGGGCTCCAGTTGCCAAGTAAATCATTATCTATAACTCAAAAGGATTGAAAACAATTGTTAAGCCATGCAAGCTATTAGTCCAGGAATATCATTCAATTTTAAGTTGACTTCAATTAGTTCTTGCACTACAATTTTTTTGGGTATACAAACATTTTGGAGTATACAATTTTATAAAAACAATTTTGCCTTGAAAATTTACTACTTGGAGAAACCATTTTAAGAAAGACTCTTTTTGAGAAAACCAATAAAAATTTTGGAATAGAATAAAATCTTGATGCCCATTATGTTCTAAACAATTTTATAATGTAAAATACAAATTCTAGTTTAAAGTCTGAAGGCATATTTCGTCCTAACTATTTGAACATGTAAGGGTCAAATGGGAAAGTGGAAGACCCACTGCAGCAGGCAGACGTGACCCCAAACCCGTGCTCCCTGAGATCCAAAGTTAGAGTGGGAAACACCCAAGAGGGAGGAGCACCTGGCTCACACAAACGCCTGAGGGTTTGTGGCTGGGGCAAGAAGGCCCTCTGGACTCCACCAGACTAAAGGTGTCTTTCTTAGGTAATAACCCTGGACTGTGTGCCCTTAGGGAAGACAGCAAACACTAAAGCAGCACTCAGCATTTCCCTCGTTGCAGTAGACTTTCAGCTGTTGCTCCTGTTTCTAATCCCCTTCAGGCCCTGACCTTCACCAGTACTGGCCCCAGAGTTCTCATTATAACACAGATCAAGTCATGTCACCCCCCTCCCTGCTCAAAACCCCCAGTGGCTTCTAAATCTTCACTTCTGGCCCTCGCTCACCTTTCCCTCATCTAATCACCCCAGCCAGTTTCCAAACAAGTCACAACCTCTCCAACCCTGTGACTTCACTCAGGCTCCCCCCCTCCCCAGGGAAAGCCCTCCTGCTCTGCAGGAACTCCCATGCCACCCCCACCCCACCAACACCCCATCAGCAGCCCATCCACACAAGGCCAAGCTCAAGCCCCATCCCAAGGAAACCTCCCCTCCCTGTTCACAAGGCAGAAGGAACTGAAGGAACTGCTCCTTGCTCTCAGGGGGGAAAAAAAAAATCCTCTAAGCATTTAGCAAGCTCTCAGTTTCCTGTGTCAGAATCCCCAAAGAGACTGCATGCCTCATCAGTCTTCCTACTCTCAGGAGGGACACAGAGACCGACAGTAGCAAGCAGTTGGTAAGCATGTATAG
>NW_012151319.1:1215701-1217578 GCF_000956105.1 Propithecus coquereli | reverse complement strand
GCATTTGAACTTGTCATCACGTGTATTGTGACTCAGAATAAAAGGTTGTGAGCCAGCCTTCGGTGGCTCCCAGACTTTGCAATTTCAAAGCCCAATAAAAGATCTGGCAACAAAAAATGAGGAAGCCTGCAGCAGACACTGAGGTTCCATCAGAGAACCTGTAGAGTAGATAAACTCTTTCAAACAATTCAGCGTGTTCCCATCATTACTGAAGCAAACTTGGAATTCCCGTGGAGACTTTGAACCTCCAGCACAGTTCAAAAGAAAGTTACCACTTGGATCGCAGCAGGTGTCACCCTGCTCTTTCATCCAATGCCTTCCCCTTATAAAGAAGGAGTCCCTGAGCTTCCGCCGACCCTGCGAGGTACGCGCTGAGCTGAGTACAAGGGCTGAGCTGGGTATCGCAGTGGCCCTGGCACGCCGGGTCACCTGCCTGTCAGCTGAGTCAGCTCAGGCACCGACCCAAGTCACAGCAACAATCAGTTCACAGCAATCTGGAACCTTTAAAAATTGCCGAAATATTTTTCTCTGGTTAACATGACAGATCACCAATTCCTATGAGCTTATAAATTCTGTTATAATGAAAAAAATTCCTATGAGCTTATAAATTCTGCTATAATGAAAAAAATTAACATACAGAAATATTTACAAATGAAATTATGTTGATATAACGTCTGGGATTGCAGAATAGTGCTGGTAGAGGTGGATGGAGGTATCAATGAAGTAAGACTGGCCAGGCCATTGATAAATTTCAAAGTGGGGTTCCATATTATATTTTTGAATTATACTACTTTTGTATATGCTTGAAATTTTCCAAAATAAAAAGTAAAAAATAAGTATGAAATCAAGTTTCAAGCAGAACTACGAAAATGCTGTAGAACCACCTACATAGTGCATTAAAATGACCACATATATCCCTGCGTCCTAATATGTCACAGTCCCACAGTACAAAAGCCAGCCAAGTCTCATAGGCAGTAATCTTGGCCTCGTTACTAAGGCAGCTTAACCACAGGGTCTCGGTTGAGGTTTTTGCTAAAGTTAAAAAAAGAGAAAATTAAGGCACCTTTTGAAATTCAGCACAGGTTACAAAACACACAAGATGCAAGCTTTACTGGCTTTTTGTCTACTCAATTCAAAGGAAGCTTTGTAAAGATCTGTGCTATGCAAAAATAGACAAAACATAACAAAATTTAAAATGCTATAAATTTGTCATACACATAGAGGGAGACACATTAGCAGGTAAAAGCTACCCCTTCAGAGGAAGGCAGCGTGGCAACTGTGAAAAACGAAAAAGGCGGCTTTACAGTCTTTCAGCGTTTGAACTTTTGACCTCCCAAAATGTCACGAAAGAATTTCGAAACCGTGGAACTAGAAAGAATGCTTTCTTCCTTGAAATCGTTTCATAAAGCATTACTATTTACTATGTACGCCTTTAGCCACCGGGCCCGAAGTACAAAACTAAAAAGTATTTTCTAAAAGCGATGCAAACTGGATTAAGAAAAAAGTAAATAAGTAGTGCAATAAAAAAACAGCAAGTCAAAGCAACGTTACAAGCGCAGCAGCGAACATCACGGCGGACTCTATTCCCCTCTCAACATTTTTCACTCTTTTGTGGAGGATCGGACTTTTTCCTCTGGTCTCTCCGTGTCCCTTCCTTCCTTCTGGCACACAAAACTTGAAAGAGATACTGGAGGCAAGACATTTAAGACGAAATCTGCAGCTTTATCTCATTCGGAAACGCGGGCGCCTAACACCCGGCCAGCACCGCAGCCGCCGGACGGGTCCCCGAGGCCGCCTCCCCGGGCGAGGACGTCCCAGGAGCGGCGCCCCTCAACTGCCCGCCGCCGCCTGTCGCGTTAGAGCCCCGCCTCTACCTG
>NW_012151319.1:1207334-1214521 GCF_000956105.1 Propithecus coquereli | reverse complement strand
AGCGGCGACACTTGGAAGGCACCGATTCCGGAGCTGCGAGTGTCGCTCCTCCCCACGCTCCACCCCCGCCCCCACCTCCCACCTCCCGCTGGAACAAGTGGAGTCGCTGACTGGTTAATGACTGTACCCTTGGAAGTGGCTTTTTAAAAAACTTAGTCGACCACGAAAAACTGTCGTCAGTCCCTCCTCCCAAACTCTGGGGGAATTCTCCTCTCATATCTCCAGTGTGTACTGTGGGCCTACCCTAGAGGAAAGCTAATCATTCCCAGTATTACCTACGTAACACTCAGGTCATGAAGGGGTTACAGAAATTTACCAGAAAAGGTAACCATCATGCTTTAAGAAACAAAAAACATCCGCAACAAAAAAACTTTGTTAAGCCTATTCCCCTGCAAACTTCTGTTTTGCTTATTTTTTAAAGAGAGACTAATAGTTATATCAAAAGAGATGATTGTCATAAGAAGCATTAGGGGTTAATGCTACATTTACCTAGAGCAGTAGTTGTCAAACTTTGGTTGCATCACAATCACCTGGGACACTTGTTAAGCTGCTCCCAGAGTTTCTGAATCAGTGCGGGGAGGGGAGGGGGGAGGGTCAATTAATTTTTTTTTTTTTAATTTCTAACAAATTCCCAGATGCTGCAGCAGCTGCTGTTGGTCTTGGACCACACTTTGAAAAACATTGAACTAGGAAAAATGTCCAATCTAGGCTTGAGGAGTGGAAGGAATAACTGAACTGATTTCTGCTGGAGTCCTGTGATTTTTATTATCATGGAAAAGTCACTAAAGACCTGGGTTTTAGTCTTACTAGAGGGTGACCTTGAACACCTCACTGAACCTCAATTTCTCTGTCTGCAAAATGGGAGTTGTTAAGTCCTGCTCTGCCCATGTCACTGGACTGATGAAAGAATCAAGCAAAAAAATGGATATGAAGTCACCTCGCATTATAAAGTTTGCCATCAGCATGAGGGTGTTACCACTAGTCACAGACACCAGGTGCTCTTAACCTCAGAGAGCCAAGGACTGGGTCCGGCATGCAGAAGGCCACTGGAGCTGGGCGTCCTGCAGGCAGAATTTCCCAGGCACCCACACTGGTGAGACCTGTTATTTTCTTGCCTGGCTCTTAGCGCTTTGGCACGAAGCCTCAACTTGGCACCACTGAAATGCCACATTCTTCACCCTCCTTTCCCAGTGCCTGGGCTCAGGAGGACAGGAAGTGATGGTGGATGAAAAAATGGAAGAAAGAAACACGTTACACCTGAACTTGTTGTTGTTTGCATTTATCTCTTTATTTTTCTTTATTTTGACATAAGTTCAGATTTAGGGAAAAGTTGTCAGAATTGTACAAAGAATACCCACATATTTTCACCTAGATTCTTTAATTGTTAACATTTTACTCTACCCACACACAAATTCTTTTTCTAAACTGTTTAAAAATATCTCTACTATATATTGCTATTTTACTTTGTCATTAGCAAGTATCTTTTTGAAAGATACTTTGAGATTATATAAATATCCTGTTACTCCTCCAATTTTCGCTCATTAGTTAATAGAAGTCATTGATTCTTGCTTGGCTTCATTATTATAGTGGTTCCTAAATCTAATATTCTAATTTCATCATTCCTTCTACATTTGTGTATTATTTGTATCAGTATGGACTGTGCACTCTTGCTTTATTCAATAGGTTATCCTTAACTATCATTATTTATTTTGATGCTCATGTTATTACACTCTTGGTCAGGAGGAGTCTCTAAAAGCTGGCACCTATGTCCTTTTGAATTGATCCCATCATTGAGCACTTTCTTACTTTTTGACACATCTAGGTGTTCCAGGATCATTTTGCACCAGCCCTGGAATCAGCCCTTTTTCCAAGGAGTTCTGGTCCTTTTCAGTGGAGAATGATATTTAGAAACCAGCATCTGGCCACTAGATGTGCTCATTGCTACCGAGATGACATTTGGTTTTGGTTTTGGTTAGCCCATTTATTTATGAATACCACCCCCGAAGATAGTGAACTTTTCCTCTTTACAATATAAATATCCTCAATTACCTGTACTATAAATGTTAGGCAGTGCGGGTTAGTACAAAGTTTGGCTGCAGAGTGGGACGATGTACGTTCAATCTACTTATCAGGTGCGTGAGGGACCCAAGGCAAATTACCTGTCTGACCCTCAGGTTTCTCGTATCTCAAATGGAGATTTGTCCTGAGAAGCAAGAGAGCATGTACAAAGTGCCTGGCACCTGGCAGGCACTCAATAAAATAGTTTCTTCCCTTTCTCTCATTCACACATCAATATACATCTTTTCCTCGGTGTAGCTTCCCCTCACCCTCCTCCACCCCCGATTTCTGCCTATCCCAGAGCCCAGAATACAACTGTGTTGCAGTGTTCTGGCTTTTCCCTCCGTTGAATAAAAGAAATGCTGCTCTATCAGCAGTGGGAATTTTGCTTGGATAATAATCACATAAGAAATCCTCAAAGCCATGTCAAGCACCCCGGGGAGAACACTTGTCTCAGTTTTCTCAGTGCTGAAGTTCCAAATGAGTAGGATTTTGTGCAGGATGAAAGAGTGTTGTGGATGAAATGCTTTGTCAGTACTTCTCCCCATGGCCTGCAGTCAGCTGCCTGCCATTCTTGTGGGGGTGGGGGGTTTGCCAACCTTGCTCTTGTCCAAGCTTATCAATTGCTGATTGTCTGCTGCACTATCACAGAAGCCCAGACAGTCATCGCTCAGGGAGGTGCATTCCAGCCTAAGTGCCTTCAGTTCGGAATTCCTGTTGGTGGCAGACAGTGTTCTCTAAAGACGGCTGCCACAATGTCTCCTGTTCTCGGGCATTTCTTTGACATGATCTTGCCACTCTTCCATCAAGAGGTGGGTTCTATCTCTCTAACCCCTTGACTCTGGTCAGGCATTGTGATTTCTTAGACCAATAGAATAGAGCTGAAGGGATACTGCACCAGTCTGGGCATAGACTTTATTGATCTCACAGTTCCCATTTTTGCTTCTTGGAAGCCAGCCACCGTGTAACAAGCACAACTACCCTGAGATCATCATGTTGTGAGGAAGCCCAAGCTAGGCACGTGCAGAGGGTGTGTGGACAGAATAATACTGGCCACTCCCCAGCTGTTCCCACTCTCCCAGCCCAGGCACTGGACACATGGATGAAGGAGACATGCCAGCCCCAGCAGGTGCCAAATATAGAAGAACAGAGGCCCCGGACTCACAGCCCCAGTTGAGCTGTGCCAGACATCTCCAGCCATCCAAGCCATCCCAGCTGAAGCTTCCGATTTTGTATAGCAAAGAGGAGCTATCCCCACTGTGCCCTGCCTGAATTCCTGACCCACAGATTAGTGACCATATAATAAAACGGTGGCCATTTACATCACCAAGTGTTGGGGTGATTGGTGACACAGAAATTGATAATTGGAACACTGTTGCTCTTGCAATATATGCGTGCTTCACATGGAACTATAATTTATAGGAATCCAAGCAGAAAACAAGATTTCAATGACATGCTGATTGTGACATCTATGGAAAGTCAACTTTTGTAAAGAAAACTATGTCCTGCTATCTTGTTTTGATAACACAAATATAGTAGACGGATTTAGACTCATAATCCATAATTTCAGGCACTGATTGAGTATGTGTCAGAAACAATGGCATCTGCACAAACTACTCAATAAAACCTTACTACAGTACAAGTCCAGAATTTCCAAAGAACTTCTATAACTATGGGAGTGACCATTTGTTCTAATTACAAGCCTTCTATTCTTTCAAGTATAATCTATTCTTAATTGTATTATATCATTTACACAGTTTTAGTGATTTTACTTCATGCTTAAAACTACATGCTTACCTACTAGCCAGAAAGAGTAGCATCAAATGTTGATGTCTTCAATTATGTCTATTACCACTTATCCCAGATTGATAATAAAAATACCTAACATCTGTGTGGCACCTCCTCTGTGTCATATATCATGCTAAGTACTTTATGTGTATTCATTTATTTAATCCCCACAACAACCCTGTGGGATATATACTGTTGTCCTAGTCTTACAGATGAGAAACAAATTCACAGAGAAGTTAAGCAAACATGAACAGGATCTCACACGTTAAGTCACTGCCATGATTTGGATATGGTTGGTTTGTCCCCACCAAAACTCATGTTGAAATTTGATGCCCAGTGTGGCAATGCTGGGAGGTGGGGCCTAGCGGGAGGTGTTTGGGTCATGGGGGCGGGTCCGTCATGAATGGTGCTGTTCTCCAGGTAGACTGAGATCTCCCTCTCACTGGACTGAATCAGTTCTCTTGAGAATGGATTAGAGCCCAGGAAAGTAGGCCATTATAAAGGGAGGTTCCTCTTCTTGTTTGGCCTCCCTTCACATGTATCCACTTCCCCTTTGACCTTCTCCGCTACTTCATGACACAGCACAAAAACCCCAAGCAGAAGCCAGGGCCACACCCTTGAACTTCCCAGCCTGCAGAGCCATGAGCTAAATAAATCTCTTTGTGTAAATTACCCAGCCTTGGGTATTCTGTAACAGCAACATAAAATGGGCTAAGATAATCACCGCACCAGGATTCAAATCCAGGCTGTCTTGTTTCAGAGTTTGTGCTCTTAACAACGACACTGTAAGACCCCTTCCACTCTTTTTCAAAGAGTTAGTGAACATCATGTTATCATAGGTATATGTGTGCAAGTTGCTTCCTTTGAAGATACTGGCTATATCTTGTGCTTGAGAATTAATTTGATATTGAAAAGACTGCAAAAGTTCATCCCATACCTCACCTTCTCCCACGAGCTACCAAAGACACTTGCCTTAGCCAAGATCCTATATTGATCTTCCTTTCAGGGAAGACTTTTTGACTGTCTGAGATGCTTTCTCAGAATGGCTCAAAGTGCTCCTCTATGCTGCTCTAACTATTCTGATTTCTCACTTATTTTTCCCCAAAAGAATTAATCTTATCTAGGACAAAGTTTAATATTGTCACTATAACTGAAAGCTTCATATGGCCTAAAAAGTAACTGCAGAATGCTTCTAAGATGCTTTGAAAGATGCCTCTGTTGACCTTCCCCCAGCCATGACCCCTTTCTAATCTAGCCTTCATGTGGCACTGGGCCTGGCACCCCAATTACAGAAGCTCATCCCGGTCCAAAACCAATTTTCAAAGAGCACTGTGAAAAACATATTTTTCTTTGTCTTATGTTTCCATCAATGGTTTGTTCATGTTCGATTCTTGTACCTATGCAGAGCAGCAATTAAGAGTAGAAACCAGTCTGCAGTGAAATTTTCCCCATTAAAATATTTTATTCTTTTCCTGCTTGTTGTTATAAACCGAACTCAAATTTCATGCTTAAACTCATTTTTATTTAAAGAAAAATCCCATCAGCCAAACCGGATTACTGAAATGTTTTACAGCATTGGCTATCCACATCATAATATGCATGTCTTAGGCATCAACTCTGAGTGGTCGGAAGTTACTAAATCTTGCTGAATTCATCAAAAATCACACATCAAACAACTATTGTATTCTAGGCGGTGTCTTGAGTACTAGACATAGAGAAATAGATAGAACGTGGCCCTGGTTTGAGGCGGGAGGGGTGGTGGTTACAGTTTGTAAGAGGAGACAGACAAGTAATCCCCCCAAAATGAAATTCTGCCTAATTGGTGCAGTGGTAGAAGCATGTCCATACTGCAGAGGAGCAGGAAAGTGGGAAAGGGACGAAAGGAAGGAGTGGCTCATTATAAGCGGGCGACACTGGGCATGAGAGAAGCCTGCATGTGGTGGGAATTCTGGGCTAACACTTGGAAAATACGTACTTGTTGCATGGTATCGAGCTGTTACATACAGCTCTTTCCAACCAAAGGGCCTTGATGAACTGCTGAGTCTGTATCCCCGGGAAATGTGTCGTAAGAAAATGGTTATTAGTACTAGAGTGCCCATTTGGGACTGATTCCTTTTTATTTATTTCTAAGTTAGGGTAGATACAAAGTTCCTCCAATAACAATTTTACTCTCGTTCCTTTGCACACTGCTAGGCTTTCTAAGGAAAGAAAGAAAGGTGTGGACTTACAACTACCCTGCCAGGACTGGTGCATTTCACTGGCTGGGGATGAGTCCTTCATGGAAATAGCATCCCCAAGAGGGCTGTGGTGGGGAAAAGCGTGACAAATGGCTGCTATAATACAGACTATACCATTATTATTTTTGTAAGTGTATAGATGGACATCTATAATATCTTGTTGCTGCTTGATGTGAAATAACAATAATTAATATTAATAACAAAGAAACATGACAAAACAAACATAATTTTTACGTACATTCGCCTACTCACTGGAATAGCAGCAGTTCATTATTTGTTGTGTGTTTTTAAAGAAAAAAATGTAATTGCCAAGCTCTACCCTTGATTGTGTCTCTCTCCCAAAAAGAAAATGAATACTCCGTGTCTGATATCTCCAACGGTGGAAATTATAACCTGCCAGGACCTTGCCAACGTACCCAAAGTACATATTCTTCAGTAAACAGGCCCTCCCTCCTCTGAGATCACTGCAGGTGGCAGATTTCCAAAGGAAAGAAAAGAGCCACCTAAAAATAGGCAGTTTCAGGAAAATGCTGTAGTTAATCAGATAACGGCTATCTAAAACTTGCAGATATCAAAATATTGAAAAGACAGAAACACAGTCATTCATAAGAGATAAAATAATGATCTAATTCACGTTGTATTTATTAAAAAGTGGAATTTCAAAATCATCTACATTGGGCATTCAGTTATATATGGAATTAAATTCTTATGCTGTTTTACACTTAATGACTTTAGATATGACCGAACAAAGAGTTCAGAAAAATATTATATGTAGTTGGTTTTTCCTGTTGATCCAAGATAAAGCCATTAACTTCTAGACATTTATACAGTTTATTCTAGATGGAAAAACATAAATGTCCAACTTTTTCAAGAAAATTTGGAAGTAGTTTTATTTGTAACTTGTTCCCATTTCCTTTGTGGTATTTTAATGGAGATCGTCATGGTAATTCAGAAGTGCAAAATAAGTAGAACCTCGACCAAACTCATCTGCCATCTGCAGCAGTTATTATCTGTGTCTTTTCAGCTTACCACTTTAGTTTGTGCTATTTATCCTGCTTCAATATTTCGAAAGGTATAAATATAATTTGAAAAAGTAATTAAACA
>NW_012151319.1:1193780-1205489 GCF_000956105.1 Propithecus coquereli | reverse complement strand
AGGTATAGTTATAAAAGGGCAAGAAGAGGGATCCCTGTGTAGATGAAACTTCTGAATCTTGTGGTGGTACACAAACCTACATAGGTGATCAAAATATGTAGAACTAAATACTCGCGCATGTACACATACACACAAATGAGTACAAGTAAAACAGGAGAGATCTAAAAAAAAAAAAAAAAAAACAAGGGAGATCTGAATAAGATTGGCAGATTGTATCAATGTCAATATCTTGGCCATGATATGATACAATACGTCACTATTGGAGGAAACTGGGCAAGGGATCTTCTCTCAATTATTTTTTACACCTGCAGGTGAATTTACAATAACTTCAATAAAATATTTAATTTGAAAAGGGCAAAGGATTGAAATAGACATTTTCTCCAAGATATACAAGTAACTGCTAAGCACATGAAAAGATGCTCAACATCATTAGTTGCCAGGTAAATGCATACTGGCAAAATGACAAAACCACAGTGAGATACCATTTTTTACCCACTAGAATGGTTATACTTTTTTAAAAAGGCCGGCAATAACAACTGTTGGTAAGGATGTGGAGAAATTGCGACCACCTACACTGCTAGTGGAAATGTAAAATGGTGCAGCCACTTTGGAAAACAGTTTAGTATTTTCTCAAAAAGTAAAACACAGACTTAGCATATAATCCAACAATTCCACTTCTGGCTGTCTACCCAAAAGAAATGAAATGTCCACACAAAGACTTGTCAGCAGTGTTCATAGCTGCATTATTCACAGCAGCCATAAAGTGGAAACAACCTAAATGTCCATGAATTGATGAATGGAAAACAAAATGCTGTTCATACATACAATGGAATATTATTTGGCAATAAAAAGGAACGAAGTACTAATACATGCTACAGAGTAGAACATGATGCTCAGTGAGGCAAGCCAGACACAAAAGACCACATGTCGTATAATTCTATTTATATAAAATGTCAAGAAAAGGCAAAAGTATAGAGACAGAGACTAGATTAGTGGTTGCCTAAGGCTGAGGGTAGAAACGGAGAACGAGTGCTAATGGGCAAGAGTTCTCTTTTTAGGGTCATGGAAATGTTCTAAAATTAGATCGTGATAATGATGGCACAACTCTATAAATATACGAAAATTCTTTGAATTATATACTTAAAAGAGGTGAATGTGCTATGTAAATTATATCTTAGTAAGACTGTAAAAATAAAAACAAAAAAATCAAGATAATAAAAAACTATGTTTGCAGAACATATTTTGACAGTTGGTTAGCTTGATTTAAAAGTGTAGACACGTGGCATGTGGATGTCCGTTTGTGTTGGGGACGGTCTGTCTACCATTGTCACTAGTGGGTTCACAGAGAGAGTGCTGTGTTCACGTAAGGAACCGAGCACTGAGAAGTGGGTGACTGGCTCGAGGGTCAGGCCCAGGAGAGTGGGGAAGATGCACAGAAGTTCAGGAAAGTTCTAATTCCGCTGCTGTAGGCCGCACTGTGCCACTGCAAGATGCTTAGAGTCGTCATTCACTC
Organism: Propithecus coquereli; assembly: GCF_000956105.1. Lineage (NCBI taxonomy): Eukaryota > Metazoa > Chordata > Mammalia > Primates > Indriidae > Propithecus > Propithecus coquereli. Next base: position 1,203,976 of record NW_012151319.1, on the reverse strand, counting down.
AGGGGTTCTGCTAGTCACTACCCGGCTGAAAGCACAGACTCTAAGCTGATAGCATATTACAATTAGTTCACTCCCACATTGTGCCAATCACCGTCTCGAATCCTCTCCTAACCTAGTGCCATGGTTTGAATGTGTCCCCTTCCAAAGTTCAGGTACTGAAACTTAACCGCCAGTGTGACAGGGCAGAGAGGTTACTGGGCCATGAGGGCTCGTCCCCCGTGAATGGGATTGGGTGCCTTTATAAAAGGGCACGACACGGGGAATTCATCCCTCTGGCCCTTGCATCCCCTCTGACATGTGAGGACACAACGTTTGTTCCCTGCGGAGGATGCTGCCTTCAAGGCACCATCCTGGAAACAGAGACCGGACTGTCACTAGACAATGAACCTGCCAGCACCTTGATCTCAGACTTCCCAACTTCCAGAACTGTGAGAAATAAATTTCTGTTCTTTATAAATTACCTGGTCTGTAGTATTTCATTATAGCAGCGCGAAACGGACCAAGTCACCCAGACTCCCACTTACCATGTCAGTGACACTAGCAGTCAACAGTGTCACTAGAGCCACAGCTGGGACTGATGCTTTCTGTTAGGATCGGATTTCCCTGCCCTGCTCTCCTAACTCCTGGAACTCAGCTCAGGGATTTATAAATCATTGACCCCTTTACGTCTATCCTAATCAATTCCATGAGTAAAATTAAAGAACAATATGTTTAAAGTAAAAACAAACTTACTTGGTTACAATTTTGATATAACTCAGCATCCTATGGCCAAAAATCTTGGAATCTAAGCAGTTATACACAGTTTCCTAATATTCATACTAATTTTATAACATGCTGGGAGCTGGGGAACGGATTATGGCTAAGCAATTCCATGCTTCTGAACATAGTCAGAACAGTCCAAGCACTGTATTTCCAGAAAGGGAAAAGGCCTCTATGTTTTCTCATGCATTAATTAAGAGCTAAGTGCTTTCATAAATCTCTGCTTGGTGGCCCAAGGAGCTGAGTGATTACCACCTGGACTTGATGAGTCAGACTCCAAATATTAAAACACCCCTGCAGGCCACGTCTGATGCTCAGATCTGCCCTTTTGCGGCGTTCTGGCTAGGGACCCTAACCGGCTGGGAGGCTCAGGTTCCCCCTGCCAGCCCTCCTCTTTAAGGGACCATCCTACGCAACGCAGCGACAGGAGGCTGCCTCCGCCCTAAGAGAAAGTCAGGGAGATTTGCAGATGCCTGTGTTGTGGGGAGACTGTCTCAGAGGCTCGAGTCGCTGGGGCTGTGGGTAAGCCACCTGGCTGCATTGTCTCCGTCTCCCCTCAGATTCCTTCTCCATCTTCCTCTGTCCCACTGTCCATGGGGAGGCAGACCCTTGCCCTCTGATGCGCACTTGGACCTAGCCCATGGGAGAAACTGGCAAGAAAGGGGAGGCCAGAGGGGGAGGGAACAGGGTATTTACTCCCCACCTCTTCCTGGCTGGGCCCCAGCGTAGGCAGTAGCAGTGTTCCTCTATCCTGTGCCATGGTTCCCGTACAGGGACCTTTTCTACAAAGGCTGGTCTTGCCGGCTTGGTGCCACGCCCTTCCCTTGTTCCTTCAGGCCTGGGAGAGTGTCAGTTTCTCCTAAGCCTGCCTACTCCTTTGTAAATAGCCCCTCACACAACTCTCTTCCACCCCGCCCTCTGTGAGTGCCCTCTGTTCCCTTCGAGAGCCCAGCAGTTGCTAGGAGTGACCATCAGAGAGTAGAATTGGAAGCTCTGGTAAAGGGTTTAGCATTTCCCCTTACCCTGCTCTGTATTTTTTTTCTAAAAAATTAATCTTAATGCATATTTGCAGTAAAAAATATTTGACTTTATATATGAGAGTATTATCAAACACTCATTCCCTAACAAAAAATCAGAAGCAACCTAAATGTTCATTAGTAGTCAAATGACCAAATAAAATATATCCCACAATGGAATGCTGTGTAGCAGTTAATGTATCTCAAAACACATGTTGAATGAAAACAGCACATTCCGTAATGGCATAATGTGCCACTTATGAAAAACAAAATGCACAAACAATAAGTATTTTGCTTTTGGTTTTTAAACAGACACTAAATACTATTGATTAGGAGCCAGGCACTACTCTAAGCACGTGACAGGTGTTTACTCTTTTAATTTTCAGAGCAGCCCTGCCAGGGAGGTTGTAATGTTACAGGTTTATTGCGGGTGGGGACACTGAGGCTCAGAGAGGGGAAATTACTTGCCTAAGACCACACAGCTTGTAGGAGGCACTTGGACCCAAACCAAGATGGGCAGACTCTGTAGTCTCTGCTCCTAACTGCACTGCCGCTTGTGGTTCTGGGAAAGCTGGATGTCGGTCCTAGGATTTAGGAAATGCCTAAGTAAAAGGCTACCAGGGTTAGCCCACCGTGGTTAGCCACGGTTAGTAGTAGGACAGTGGGCTAACTCCTACACTCTGGAGGAAATACGGCCATCCGTGCTAGATTTCCATTTGTGTGGTTAGGAACTGTGGAAGGCTCTGGGAGCCTAGATTTCTGTTCTCCTGAAGGTGTGCACCGTGCTGGAAAGAACGCCAGACTCTCAGTCGTAATTTTGAGGCTGCGTCCTGGCCCCACCACCTAAAGACTGGTGATGTTGGAAGAGTCACCCAGACTTGGGGACAAAGATAGTTGACTGAACATATCTTCCCCCAACCCCACTAAGCCTACAGTAGAGAAGAGGAATAAATCCTTCTCTATCAGACAGGGGAGCGCGTTTTTGTTGTTGTTGTCGTTACAGTTGTTGTTCATTCATTTTAAATAGAAGTCTTCCATCATCACTGACCAAACACGTGTTTAATGAGTGTCCAGCTCAGCTGGAAAAAGGGAGTTATAGTGTATATGGGAGACACAAGACCTACACACCTGAAATAAAACCAAAAATTAAAGATGATGATATGGCCTTCCTTAATTGTGGGAAGAGAGTATCATTACTTTGAAATTTCAGAATGAAAGAAAAGTGAGGACTAAAATACCCAGAGAAAGTTTTATGACAAATAGAAACATCTGATGGTTGCTGTGGTCTGAATGTTTGTGTTTCCCCAAAATTCTCAGGTTGAAATCCTAGCCCCCAAGGTGATAGGATAGGGAGGCGAGGCCTCTGGGAGGTGATTAGGTCATGAGGGCAGAGCTCTCATCAATAGGACTAGGGCCGTATTAAAGAGGTCCAGAGGACCCCTCAGCCCATCTGTCATGTGAGGACGCAGCTAGAAGGCTTCCTGGCCCATGAACCAGGAAGGAGGCCCTCGCCAGACACCGAATCTGCCACCACCTCGATCTTGGGCTTCCCAGACTCCAGAACTGTGAGGAATCAATTTCTGTTATTTCTAAGCCACCCAGGCTATGGTATTCTGTTATAGCCGCTTGAGCTGACTAAGACATTAGGCCCTAAAAGCTATAGGTAGCAGCGTGGAAACGGCAAGGTGTTTTGCACGCGGGAAATGCAGGAAGCAGGAGACAGCCGCAGCTGCAGCGCTGGGGCAATGACGCACAGAGCTGGAGCGCAGCACCCCATCGCCTCCTCATGAGCTGTGCACCCACCCAGCCACCCACGGGCACCTGGCAATTTACAGTCTGAGCTACTGTGTTCTGAAGCATAACTCAAGACAAGGAATTACATTTGGTGTAAGCTGCAGAAGGCCGTGGAAGCAGCTAGAGGAATTTGGATGAATAAATAAATGTCTTGTCCACTGGGGACACAGGGTGCCCTGTGACTACAAAATGCTCTTTGGGGAAATCAGTCCACAAGACAGACAAGGACAGGAGCGTCTCTGGTACGTGTCATTGTAAAAGGAACTGGCTCTGAAGAGACCTTTGGATTATATACAAGTGGAAAGAGGAAAGAAACCCACTCTAGACAGTGGCCCCAACAGCCAAAACAGACATTGCTGCACACGTTCATTGTAAAACCCTCAAGCCAGTATTTCTCCTACTGGAATGAGCAGAAACAAGTTGCTATCCATGCTCAGAGAATTACCCAAATGTTCACCTAATATGAATCTTTCCGTGGAGGGCAGAACTGGTTTGATTAATTCAAAAATTTTTAAATGCTCATTTATTACAGAAATATTCTACACTTTTGTAATCATTTTGTCTGGTCCTACTCATTTGGATTTGAAGGCCCATTTAGGAAATGCATTTAATTCTGAGGAGCTTAGGCTCTGTTCTGCGTTTGGTTGGAGGCCAGGCTGGCCTGCTCCCTGGCGGCCCAGCGAACTTGAACCGACCCATTCCTTCCTTCTAGTTCCCCAACGGATAGAAATGCCTTTCACAAATTCCTTCATTTCATTAGTGTTGTCCTACCTTCTCAATTTCCATTTTTTCTCTATATTTTGCTTTCTGGGTTCAGTTTTTCCTCAGTGAAAATACTTTCTTCTCAACATTCAAGAGGAAATTTTTAAGTATGATTCCAAAATTAAACCCAAAAAGGCACAAATGGATCAAATCTAACATCAGAAATATTGATTGAGTTGTCCTTAATCAAGGCAGTTCTTCTTTACATACCACAGCTACAGTAACCACACACACACACACACACACACACACACACACACACACACAGACACACACACGAACACACACTTGTTCTTCCCGTGAAGCAGATCCAATCCCTATTCTAGGAGCACAGCGTCTATTTAGAGGAGCAAAATAAAATATTCTAGACATTTGTAGCAGGTCTCTATCTCAGTATGTTTTTTCTTACACACTGGGATATGTAAGAAATGCAGCTTGATTTCTCTTTAACTCACTTATTTTATCGTTCAAGCCGTCGTGACACCATTGCCGTTCCATCAGAGCGGTAGAAATGAAATCTCATTCTGCCCTTTGAGGTTATATCTAGGTTTGGGATGGCGGTTGAGGGGTCACGCCAAGGTGTCCAGAAGTCGAAGAGAGTCCACCAGGTCTCAGTGTCATCTGTCTACACAGATGTCGGCTCACACATGCCCTGTCCTGCCTGGCCCTTAGTCTTTGGTCTGCACCAGTCATCCCAGGGACAGTTCCCTTTCAATCCACTTGCTCCTTCAAGTTTTGAGGTTCTTCCCCTACCACTCCTGGGCCCTGTGTGGGTGCCCAAGATTCATTCTGCTGTTCCCATGACATGCCGAGGTGCAGGAAATTCTTCGCCACCAAGACCCACCCCACAGCCATTTCTTCTCCAGGATCTGACCTCCCTGGAGTTCCAGGAGGGTAGGGACCACACATTCTCGCTGACACACTAACTTGGCTGTGGTTCTGCTGCTGCTCCAATCCCTGGCCAGAGAAGCCGGTGCAGGGCTCTCCTTCCCGGAATCCACCAACATCGATGCTCTCACTGCTCTCTGTCACTTTCCTTCCACTCCTGTTAAGGAAAAACTTGTTCTTGTATTTTTTTTTTTTAATCGCTATAGGGGAAGATCAAATTGCAATGCTTCTTAGAATCCATTGATACATTTAAAAGAGAAATACAATCACTGTATTGTAAACTATCAATTTTGTCATATTCTGGAAATCAAATCTTATGGAACTATCTAAACTTACGATAAAAAAATTAGAGGTATCAAGTTAATCATCTGCAAGAGGCTAAACAGTTTTCCAAAATATTTTTAAAGGTTGTTTGACCAAAAATTTTGAAGACTACTCTAAAAACCAAAAAAAAAAAAAAAAAAAAAAAAGGTTAATTCTGAATGGAAGTTAAGGAAGACTCGCATTTGAGACGGGCCTTGAAAAGTGAGTTGGACATGGCAGTTTGTACATCACTGGCCAGAGCAGGTCCAGAGAGCAGCCCTTCAGAGTTTCAGGGAAATGGAAAACACTGGTGCATTTAGGAGTCTCCGAGTAGCTGGTGTGACCTCAGTGTGCATAAGATGTGGATGGTCATATTTTGTCACACTGATGACTGGACTTGTTCCTTGAGCAAAAAGGAGAAATGAGCATATTTGATCAAGATGAGTAAGCCTTGTCCCCCACTAAGAGGACACTGGTTGAAACTTAAACCTCTTTCTCTGGATACTGGAAGAGACCTGCTCAGGCTACACCCAGAGTTTTCTAGCCATGAGTTGTTCCTGGGCAGTGCTGCAGCCCTGACCACGTGCTTCTCTGGCCCTTGGAGCTTTCCTCCACCTGCCCGGTGCTGCCCCATCCACGCTGACGACAGCACAGAGCTCAATAAACTCTTTGAAAAAAAATCCACATCCTCTGTCCCCAAGATGGGGTCATTCTCTGCAAATATTCCCTTGGGCTACCTGCCAACCTGCTTGAGCCTCTGTCTTAACTGCAATGAAGTCTGTTTCCTCTCTTCCTCAACACTTGCCAAACTCTCTCACTTGCCCCTGGCTCTCAGGGGAAAAATAATTAATTAATTAATTAAAATAAAAGCAAGAAACAGTTAATATCAAACCAAATCCTGCATTTAAACCCTCACTGCACCAAGTTAAAGTTCAAGTCTTTGTAAGTTTCTGGTGTCTGGTCATTAGTTTACCAGATATGCATGGCACGTTCACTAGTGCTGGGACTGAGCTTCGTGCTGAGGATACAGGGCTGTTAAGACACAAGTTCGGTCACCAGGGAGTCTGTGGTCCAGTGGGGAAACCGACAAATAAACAGGAAATGACAGCCCAGGGTGAGAAGTGTGGCCGCAGGAGTGAGCCCTGGGCGCGGTGGGGCGGGGGGCACCCGGCCCAGTTGAAAAGACGCAGGAAACCCAGCGCAGCAGGGAGAGGCGATGCCAACACGGCGCAGTCGGTTCCCCAGATCCCAGCGTCGCTGTGATGAGCAGGGGCTTTGGCTTCCCCGTGCAGGGCTGTGGCTCTTCCTGCGTGCCGACAGCCCCAGTTCATTCTTCCAGCTTTCCCGGCTCCAAACTTCCCAAGAACCTCAGAGCTCAGCGTGAGAAGAACAAATCCCCGTGTTTTGAGCGTTAGCTCCTTGGAAACACTCTGCCTTCAGGTCATTCCCTGCTGGATGTCCTCCCTCCTTCCCTGATGTCTTGCCTCGGCCCTTAACACCCGTGGAGGGACACTGAAGGTAACACGTGTTCCGTGAAGGCAGCTCCGACTCTCCGAGTGTGATAAAAATGTCGGGTGTAAATCAGCGTAATTAATGGTGTGCTGGACAGTGCAGAGAGCGGGGCCTGGGATCCAGAAATCCTGGGTGTGGCCCCTTCTCAACTCTGTGACCTGGAGTAAACCCTGAACCTCCCTGCCGTGCGGCTTGTCGCTTTTTCCTGTTGAGCACTCGGGTCCTCAGGGAAACGCTCGTCCTCGACTACACACACACCACACCGCACACAAACTCACATGCCACACCACACCACACACCACACCACACACTCACACCACACCGCACACACACCACACTGCACACACACCATACACACACACACCACACCACACACCACACTGCACACACCACACACACACCACACTGCACACAAACTCACACACCACACCACACCGCACACCACATCACACACCACACTGCACTCACACCACACACCACACACACCACCCCACATCACACACACACCACACTGCACACGAACTCACACACCACACACACACAACACACACACCACACTGCACACACACCACACAAACACACACACCACACAAACACACACACCACACACACACCACACACACAAATATACACCACACACAAACACAGACACACATAGATGGACTTGTAGGTAGATCTTGCAAATGTAGGAAAATGTCTCAAATGTTTTAATATAAATGGTAGGTGTCTGGGTGATGAGTACACAGTTCTTTTAATTTTTGTGAATGTCTGGAAATTTGTATAATAACAAATTGGAGAACAGAATTCCCGTCCTCTAGTCAGTCCTCAGCTACGACCGGTGGCGTTCCCTCCATCCAGGGCACCCTTTCGGGTCCTGCTTCCTCCGGTACCAAGGTCTGCTCGGGAATCGGGCGCCCGTCCTCATATCGCCTTAGCTTTGCGCGTGCTTACGCCGACCGCTTACCTTCCTCGGAAGCGTTCACAGCTTATCTCCCGCGGTGACATAAAGGTTTTGAGTCCTCTTGAATGGGTTTCACATGAGAAACAGAGGACAGAGGACGGGAGGGACTGAGGAAAGCCGGTCATAGAGGCTGCGTCTGCTCTGTCTACACCCACGTTCGGACAGCACGGTGACCCTCTTCGGGCCACGTGTCTCAAGTGGGTTCTGCGCTCACTCGCCGCTGTTCTGAGTCCCACTGCCTCTCGAGACCACAGCCCGTTCCTTTGTGAAATGAGGCCGCCGTACCCGCAGTCACGGCCCGGCTCGCCTGGGCCGCATGGGAAGCACACAGATGCCCGGGCCCGTCTCCTGGCGCGCACGGCCAGCAGTGTGAGAGCCTCTGGGCTGGGCGACCTCTAGGACCCCCTCGAGCTGTAAGTTTCTGACGCAGCAGCGTGGGCTGTGCCATCAGAGCACCGCGTCTCTCGGGCCTTCTCTCACCCCTACCCAGTGGCACCAGCCCCTCCCGGTTCCGACCCGGACCCTCCTTCTGCAGGGCGGCTGTCCCGGGCTCCGCTGGCGCCTGAGCCCAAAGCAAGCAGGTTCAGAAACACGTGGAGCCCAGGCAGATGCTCTAAAATCCAAAAGCATTCTTTTTTGGTTCTCCCTTAAAATAAGACAAAATTGCTATATACCAATAAAAACAAATAAATTTAAAAAAACAAAACAAAAATTGTTCATCTCTTTCTCACTGCATTAAAATATATTTTACAAGATAAACTAGCTTAACTGTGGTTTAAGATACATGGTCTGTTGTTCAGAACACTCCTTTTTAAAATCTGTTTTCTGAGAAACGCTTTGTAAAGGCATATTTCAGTCTAAAAATATAAATACTTTCCTTTAGGAAGTCACCGCTCCCTTCCCCTCACATATTTGAGGAAATACTGCTGATCTAACGCTAATGATTTAAAAAAAAAAAAAAAGGAAACCCAACCACAAAACAAACCCCCTTCCAGTGTTTTCATGGGCACCAATACCGGCTAATGCCAAAATGATGTGGGGGGGCCTCGTTCTCCCCAGTGTCACGCTCTACCTTCCGTTTCCTGTGGGTTGAATGTTAAATAAATTCCTCCATGCAAGTGGACAAAGGGCCTTTTCATTGTGGGGGCATACAAACACGCGGGGTTTGGGCCTAAAGTCGAGACGCCTCTACCTGCCATCGCCTGAATGAACTGCAGGAATTCACGTAATAAGCCTTTGGAATGATGCTTCGTGGCAAATCCAAACGTGAGCGCCATCGGGCCAGCTTCGCCGGTGACCCCTCCGTCTTCCCTGCCTGTTCCCTCGCCCGGACTTGTCTGGGTCATGTGATTATCACGACACCAGGACAGAGGTGGTTCCTCGAAGGAGCCGTGACTGCTTTCTCTTTTCTTCAGCACATTCCAAAGAATTGACAAAAGCATTTTATAGACTCAGTGCTGCTCAGCCCACAGGTACACACACCTTGCTCTGACTGGCAAAGGCACTAACTCAACACAATGAGCATTTATAAGGTGCCTGCTGAATGCACAACACTGTTAACAGCTGAAGTGAACATGCAAAAAAAAAAAAAAGTTTTCATATTGTCCGTCAAAGAGTTTCATACCCAGGCTGGTCACGGTGGTTCACGCCTGTAATCCTAGCACTCTGGGAGGCCAAGGTGGGAGGATCGCTTCAGGCCACGAGTTCAAGACCAGTCTGAGCAAGAGCGAGATGCAGTCTCTACAAAAAAAACAGTAAAAATTAGCCGAGCATGGCGGCACACACCTGTAGTCCTAGCTACTGGGGAGGCTGATCCCTTGAGCCCAGGAGTTTGAGGCTGCAGTGAGCTATGGTGAGGCCACTGCGCTTCATCCTGGGTGACAGAGTGAGACTCTTGTCTCAAAAAAAAAAAAAAGAGTTTTATACCCAATTAGGGAAGTAATTATCATAAGTTCAACACAGTTAAAGGACGAAACAGTATGAATGCAATAAACTACTACTATCACCTGAAAGAAAGATGCAGTTCGAGTTGAGTGTTTGGGGAGGCCTTTATGCAGAGTGAGCCAAACAGAGTAGCAGCAGTTAATGCTGCGCAGACTTTGACGGAGACTGCCTTGGTCCAGAGCTGGGCTCAGCACTTACTAGCTATGGGACCCAGGGCAAAATACTTAACCTATTTCTGCCTTAGTTTTCTCATCTGT
>NW_012151319.1:1190533-1193730 GCF_000956105.1 Propithecus coquereli | reverse complement strand
ACAGAGTGAGACTCTTGTCTCAAAAAAAAAAAAAAGAGTTTTATACCCATTTATACCCAATTCGGGAAGTAATTATCATAAGTTCAACACAGTTAAAGGATGAAACAGTATGAATGCAATAAACTACTACTATCACCTGAAAGAAAGATGCAGTTCGAGTTGAGTGTTTGGGGAGGGCTTTATGCAGAGTGAGCCAAACAGAGTAGCAGCAGTTAATGCTGTGCGGACTTTGACGCAGACTGCCTTGGTCCAGAGCTGGGCTCAGCACTTACTAGCTATGGGACCCAGGGCAAAATACTTAACCTATTTCTGCCTTAGTTTTCTCATCTGTGAAATGGGGATAATATGAGTTCTTGTCTCCGAAGGTCGTTGTAAGAAATACACACGCACACATTTATTTACTTGCTGTCCATTTCCTCACTAGACTGCAAACCCCATGACAACAGGTCGTGTTGTTCGCCGCTGTGGTGACTTTGTACTATGTCAGTTAGCTAAGCTGGAACTGTCTTTCCGGCATTCTCTCTTCTCTGCATGTTTCTGGCTTAGGGTTGACCACAAGAGAATTGCACAATATTGGGAAGACAAAAGCAAAGTTTCTGCCGTGTTTTTATGCTCTGAAGGCCGGTGCAGGCTCCAGGCTGCGTGTCAGCCCACACACGTCACTGATGTGCTGGCATGTCCTGTCTCACGGGCCACCAGCCAGGATCCTGCTTCCCCAGCCCCCTCCAGATCTCTTCCTTCAGCTCCTCTGAGTCCCAGCCAGGCGTGAGTGCAGCTCCATGAGGAAGGCCACACAGCGCCTACCGGGTACCGTGTTGTCAGGGTCGGGGGCAGTGAGGTAGACACATGTTCTGGTTTGTTTTCTTGGGTCCCAGTTATCCTCGTGGGTTCCAGTGTGTTCTGTGGGTCCCAGTCTGCCTTTGGGGATCCCATTTCATATCCGGCATTCGTTCCTCACATGGGCCTGGGTAACCTATGGAGACTTCCTCGCCAGAAGGAGAGGAAACACCTTGCACAGACTCCTCCGGCAGCTCCACAACTGTGTGAGGTCTAATCCCTAAAATAAACCCATTGCTCTGTATCACTTACAGTGGCTCTGCTTCTCTTACTGACCCTGACTTACACGGAACTCGGTGTCAGAAATGGTCCCAGAGGATGCGTTCCCTGAACCAGTTCTGGGCTATCTGAAATTGGTTCTCTGATCTGATTAGATTAATTAACAAATATTAATGATCCTGTTTCCATTGGTAAAGAGAATAATGACAGTGCATGAGAAGCAGTGGCAAAAGTTGTTGTAATTATTACCTGCGGACACCTATAATCAAGTGTCTACAGGAAGCAAGACTTTGGGTGACTAAGTGTTAATAGTTTCTACCATAGAGCAATTTATATATAATAGGGTTGTTTGGTGGCTTTGAAGTGTTCTGGAGTACTCAGAGAAAGAAAATCATGAGCTCAGGGCTTTAAATTTCCAACTCAAGTTCTGGCTAAAGAACTAGAAATCTTCTATCGCTGACCCCTACTCTCCCCCCCGAAAAATCCTCCACTTTTTCTTGCACCTACTGAGTCAAGATTTCTGGAAACCAAACCCAAAGCCCAACACCATTAAATTCCCGACCTTATAGGACCTCTTTTGCTAAAATGAAGGCAATGATCAGAGAGGAGTGGAACTCTAAAAATTGGGAAGAAGGCATGTAGCCATATTCAACACAGGGGGGACATTGAGTGCCCAAATTCTGCCAAGTCTTCTTTGCCAGTAGAAGAAACCCTTTTTACCCTGGCAAGGAGGTTACTGTCCTTATGGCTGAAGATCCTGTAATGTCTCTTCTGTGGTGGTTGCCTTACAAAGGACTTGTGCTCCTCCTTAGGAGGAAGAGTGGCCAGGGTCAGCCCCACCCCCACCTTTATTTCTCATTGATTCTAGAACAGACTCAAACCCCAGCAGGCCCCAACAGGTACAAAACATGACCCATAAGATTGCAATACACACAGGAAGATTTTTATCAATTTATATCAATGGAAATCAGGAGGATGTGTATGGGAACCCAGAAAGAGTGTTGGGTCAGAACAGACGGAATACAAAGTTACACTGGATTAAATTTATTTAAATAAATATTTAATAATGCATGTTACATAACGTAAATCGAAACAGAGATTCTTAATTCAATGTGTTAGCTCAAGGGGCTGGGAGTGGCTCTAGAATTTTTCTTATTTGTTTGACTGAAACTGGACCCAAGGTGGCTACACTGAAACTTTAAAGAAATAGTAAGGAGAATACTTGTGGTGCAGAATGAACGGAAGATGGGAAAAGGTAATACTGGTTTCAAACATGTTCAGTCTTTAAGAATGAATGAAAAGGAATTGGTTATTTCCTTACCCACAACTAAAAGATTTAGAGCCCTTGTGAAATTAACTCACTTTTTACCCTAATTCCAGGTTTGAACATTGTGGATTATTTTTTCCCAGCCTTGTGCACCATTTGCAATTTTCAAATATTCTTACCTACTAAAGTCTGAGAAATGCAGTTAATTTTAAAGAGAGATTCTAATTAAATCACTTAGCCATTCAAGCACAATAACCTCCTTCTCTTCCCAGTTGTTTCCTGTCTTTTGGAACTGGTCCCTTGTGTTGAGTTCAATGAGCACATCATTCTCCCCAGTTCTAAAGGCTACGGAGTACACTGGCTTTGTGACTTTGCAGTTTATGACCCAAGATTTCCTAGCTTTGTGTGTTCGGGAAGTTTGAGCTTCTTCATTTGCATCGTGGCCTTAATTAGCATGGCTGGGGCAAGAATCCAACAGACCACATGAGTCAACACTAGACAAGGAAGAACAGCCAAAGGTGCCTGAGCTCAGTGCCAGCTGTGGGGCTTCAGCATTCTCCCTGCTCCTGTTTCCAGAAATATTCCCGTTCTTAAGAGTTTTAGCAGAAAAAGCACTCATGAATCTAAGGAATGGAGTCAACTGTGTGAAGTTTTTTTTCAAGCAGATTTGGCCCCCAAATATTCTTCAACCTCTTAAATTCTGCTTCTTATTTTTTTTTAAAAAAATTGCAAATTTTTCTTTTTCACAACTATTTCTTATATAAAGATTTTAGAAGAGGCTGGGAAGGGTGGAAAGGAGGGGGACAAATTGGTTAAAGGACACAGAGTTACAGCTGGGCAGGAAGAATGAGTTCTGGTGTTCTGTAGGGTAAAT
>NW_012151319.1:1166331-1189268 GCF_000956105.1 Propithecus coquereli | reverse complement strand
TTCCTGGATCTCTCTGCCTTGGTGGCTACAAGTGGAACTTTATAAAAACGTGGTTAGCATTAAATCAAGAAGTTCTTAGTCTCAGAAATTGTTAAGCATTTTGGTGCCCAAAGTATGTAGAGGTCTCCTTAGATCTCATTTAAATGACATCACATGAACTATTTTTTTTACTTTTGCTGTCGACTGATGCTTTCTGAGGCATTCAGTCGAATCATAAATAGGGTTGCCAAATAAAACACTGGACATCTAGTTAAATTTGAATTTCAAATAAACAATGAAAATATTTTTAGTATACCTGTGTTCCATATATTGTACTGGATAGACTTATTCTAAACTTTTCATGATTTATCTAAAATGTAAATTTAACTTTGTCTCCTGTGTTTTTAAAACAGCTTTATTAAGATATTCATGTATCATAACATTTCACCACTTTCAGTGCACAGTTCAATAAGTTTTAGTATATTCATGGAGTTTTACAGCCATTTTAGTATCAATACATTTTTATCACCCTGTAGCCATTATCAGTCACTCTCCATCCCTGTCCCCTCAGCCTGAGCCCTGGATGAGCACGAATCAACTTTCTGTCTTTATAGATTTTCCCTTCTGGACATTTCATATGCGTGGACTCGTACAGTATGGGGTCTTTTATAACTGGCTTCTTTCACTTAGCATGTTTTCAAGTTTCATCCATGTGGTAGCATGTATCAGTGTTGTCATCGAACCGAGCTGGGTCTGGCTGCCCGTGTGCAATGGTAAGCCAAACATCAAAGCACCGGTTTTTGTAAAGAGAAAAGTTTACTGTAAGGCAGCCAAGCAAGAAGATAGGAATCTGGCTCAAATCTGTCTCCCCAAGCTGGAGGCTGGGGCAGGTTTTATACGTAGAGAGTAATAAGGAGAGATCCGATGGGATCTTGCAATGAGGTGATGTCGGGAGGCGTGGTCCGACATGTTGTGGGGTGATGCCAGGGCTCGATCTGATTAGATTGTGGATTATGCCATGTGGTGTCTGGTTCTTTTTTTTTTTTTTTGAGACAGAGTCTCCCTGTGTTGCCCGGGATAGAGTGCCGTGGCGTCAGCCTAGCTCACAGCAGCCTCAAACTCCTGGGCTCAAGCGATCCTTCTGCCTCAGCCTCCCGAGTAGCTGGGACTACAGGCATGCGCCACCATGCCCGGCTAATTTTTTCTATATATTTTTAGTTGTCCGATTAATTTCTTTCTATTTTTAGTAGGGACGGGGTCTCGCTCTTGCTCAGGCTGGTCTCGAACTCCTGAGCTCAAAGAATCCGCCCGCCTTGGCCTCCCAGAGTGCTAGGATTACAGGCGTGAGCCACCGCGCCCAGCCTGGTGGCTGGTTCTTAATCCGGTCCCTGTTCTTTGGTCTGAGGTTCTCCACCCCACCCCCCGTAGTTGTAAGCTTGGTTCATCTGAGCACGCTCAGGTTATGTAATTTGCAACCTGGGGGCCGTGGCAACTGAAAAACACAAAGTTAAACCAGATTGGTCTGGTTCTGCAGTTGGTGTGTCCTGCATTTTTATTTGCTAGATCTGGCACCCTTACCATAATGCGTAAGGAATAGAACCATTTTGCCCAGAGAAGGCCAAGTACTATTCGTTATGATCACATTCAGACCCACAACGATTCTGGGCTACCCTTTCAAATCTCTTGCAACTCCTTTGTACTCTCAGAGTTTGTCATTCTGGATTCGGGGACCTGGGCTCAGAACCATCCCCAAGGACACGGGATCGAGGCACTCAGTAGAGAAGTCACCAGGAAGCAGAGGGAAATTATTAATATTACTGAACCCACAAGGGGGTTCTGCCTACGTCCAATTGCTTGCTGCACAGAAAGCCAATTACTGAGACAATGAGGACTGCCAAGGAAGAAAGATAATTTCTTACAGATGCTATCACTTGGGAGACAGCAGAACTGCCTCAAATCCGTCTCTCCAACCAACTGAAGGTAGGGGTTTTCATAAGGGTTCAGGAAGGTGGCTACAGGTGTTAGGGCAAGTTGTGTTGAAAACGTGCGTGCGGGACGTCTAATTCAGAAGTCACAGGTTACTGATGGATGGGGAACCTTGCTGTTGTTATCCTGCCAAGAGTCTGAGGTTTCTGGGAGACAACCCAAAAGGTAAAAGGGTTAGTTGAACAAGAAGATTATAATGTTCTGGTCATTGAACCCTACTGGCCTGGGAATCCAAAGCATAAGAAAGTTACAGGGAAAACATACATGAGGGGCTATCGTTTTGTGTTTGTTCGTGGAGCCGATCACCAGATGATAGCTGGGGCCCCGATTCAGGACCGAAGTAGATGTCTGCCTTCCCCACCTCTCCAGGGTTGGGGATGTCTCTGGCCTTCTCTTTCCTTTTAGATCTCCCCTCAGTGTTGGCTGTCACCAGACGGTCCCTCCATGGAATGTCAGGGAGGAAGGATAAATAACACAACAGGATTCGCCCACATTCTGAGCTTGATTCTGCATCTGCCAACATTGCTCTCCCCGACCCGTCCCCAGCTTCCCCACACCCCAGTCCGGACTCCCCACCGCTGCTCCTTCCCTACCCATGGGAGCTACTCTCCGGATGTGGGGATTTAGGACCAGAGGCCTGCCTTTGACCCTGACAGCGCCTGCTGCTCCTGGCCTTGGGAACTACAGTCTATGCTGGACAGACCACTGTGCTCGCCGCCCCAGGATGTTCCTACCAGCTCAAGGAGGAGAAAGCTTTAAAATCTCTGCAAGCAGTTTCTCCAAATGATTTCTTTTTTTTTTCCCCTTTCTTTCTTGGTGTCACTTTACTTTTTGCCTTCCTCAGAATTAGAGACTTTTACTTTCTTCGTTTGGACAGAAGCTATGGGACTTTGCTCCTGAGACGGTGAGGGAGGGGACCTTGCCTGGAGAGGGATCTGAGGGGTGAGGACCCCCCTGCATGCCGTCCGCCTGTGACATAGGTGTTTCGGACTCAGCGTAGCCTTCAGTTTAAACCCTCCTCCACGCAGTAGCCAGCGTCCCCTCCCGCCAGGGGGGCCTCACTCTGACACTGCTGCCTCCCACGGAGAAAGGAACCTGCTGTCACCCCAAACTACACGCCCGGCTGGCAGAGTGAATTTTTATCAAATTAAAAGAAAAAAAACCAAAAACCACTAACCATCGTTCTCCACAAACTCTCGCAGAAAGGTCGGCTTTAATGAGATACTTGGCAAATGCAGCTCAAGGGAGCCAGGGCTTGGCTAACTTGCTCCGCAACTTTAGTTTCTTAAGGTGTTTGATTTTGAGTGCTCAATCCACTTCAAATTCCAACTATTTGCGGTTCCCTGAGAGGGGGCTGGTGCACTTGGTGGCACGGCAGCCGCGAGGAGCATTCTTGCCTGTCAGAATTCTAGAGGAAGGTGAAAGAGCGAGAAATAGATCCGCCGCGGGTGAGTCTGGACGAAGGGAAGTGCTGCCCTGTCCTGCGTGGGGACGTCCGCGAGCCCCGCTGCATAGAGCCCCGCTGCATGCCTGGCTGCGCGGCCGGAGGAGCACTGGGCCCTTCCGGAGCGGCCGCCACCCGCTGACGTCTCTCCCTAGACTCTGGCCTCAGATTCCTGACCAAGTAAATGAAGAGAACACTAGCGTTTCACAAATTAGGTTTCATCGTGTTCACTAATTAACAACCATAGAACATGTTAGGATTAGGTGCATATTGTCTTAAACTTAAAAATGAGAAATGCATAAGAAACAAGACACAAAGACACTGAATGATCCAAATTTACTGTCTAACCCTAGGCCTATATATACTGATATGTATATATGTATCCCAGTCATTTCTAAACATAATTATCCCATATATATGCATGCAATTATCTTAGTGTTAATAAATTCTAAACATATTTCCCTCAAGAGGTCTCTTGTAGGCACAAATTATAGTTATTTTACCAATCTATCCTTTAACCATTATATACTGAACACACCCACAGTATGTGAGGTATTGTGAAACTATTACATGGATTAAAAGTACCGAATGCAGGGCACAGTGGCTCACACCCGTATTCCCAGCACTTTGGGAGGCCTACATGGGAGGATCAATTGAGGCCAGGAGTTCAAGACCAGCCTAGGCGACATAGTGAGACATTGCCTCTACAAAAAAATTTAAAATGTATGCCTGTAGTCCCAGTGACTCTAAAGGCTGAGGCAGAAGGATCGTCTGAGGCCAAGAGTTCAAGGCTGCAGTGAGCTATGATTGAGCCACTGTACTCCAGCCTGGGCAATAGAATGAGACTCTGTCTCTAAAAACAAACAAACAAAAATTAATGAATGCATTTCTTGCAAGTGCATGTGATTCTAAACTATCTCAAAATAAAACTTGTAATTAAAAATACTGAATTCCAAGATTTAAAAGAGACTTGTGGCTTCATGAATAAACAGTGAACTCTCATAGCAAAAATTCCTGAGGGAGATAAAGGCTCACTAATCCCTCCAATTTGGTTTGATGCTATGTCCTGGCTTCAGCTCACTGAACCAAGGAGAGAAGAAAATTTCATCTGTGTATCATTTACTGGGCAGGGCTCATGAGGGAGCAAACCTCATAAGAGGTTTGGAGAGATTGGGGGGACTGTCCCCAAAGTACCTCTGTTCTATACTATATAAATACTGAGTTTGCACATACAGTCACGCGTTGCTTAACAACAAGGATACATTATGAGAAATGCATCGTTGGGAGACTTCGTTGTTGTATTAACATTGCAGAGTGCACTTACTCAGACCTAGAAGGTACAGCCTCCCTCACACTAGGCTGCGTGGTACAGCCTATTGTTCTGAGGCCACAAACCGGGACTGCATGTGACTGCACTGAATACTGCAGGCGACTGTAACACAACAGTAAGAATTTGTGTCTCTAAACGTAGAAAAGATGCAGTAAAAATACAGTATTATAATCTTACAGGATCACCATCATTTATGCAGTCTGTCATTAACCAAAACGTCATTATGCATATGACTGTGTGTATATGTGTGTATGCATATATACATATATACACCCATGTATGCATATGAGTGTATATAACCCTTATTCCACTCTTTACTAAAATTAACTCACCTAATTTATCTGTAGAATTCTTTCAGCTTGGAAATTCCAGGACTCCGTGTTGCGTTGGTCAGTGTGCAGCTCAGAACATAGGACAGGCAAATGCCTTTAGAAGTGGGATGTTCTGGAGCATGAGATGCTTCCAGAGGGAGAGAGCTCCAGGCGGGGTCCGGGGCAGAAAAGGGGTGCCCACCAGGAGGAGGAATCGAATAGGAGCGCAAGGGCAGCAGAGTCAGGCTTGCCCATGGCGGCCGTTTCACCAGAATCAGGTCTGTACCTGCAAACCTCGATTTAAGGGCAAAGTGTCTGCAAGTATGCTTCGTGACAACGGAGTCTGCTGACCCCTCTCAGAAGAAGCGACTGCGGGACACAGTGGGGTCAGTATGTAAGCCTTCATTTTAATGCTAGAAGAATCTGCCTTTGCACAGTTGATTCTCCTCCTGTTTGAGTCTTAAACTTTTCACTTCCCCTTTGTTGAATCCTGACAGAAAAGGGGCCAGAGGTTAATGGACTTGGGAATCCGAGGCTCAGTAACGTAAAAACTGTACATTCCTCGTCACCGGCGCTTCTGCACATTATCGGACTAAGTAACTAGAGACACAGCTCACTCACTACAGTGCAACTACAAAGCCAGTGCCCGAGTGGGAGTCAGGGAAGCAGAAAAAGCGCCTCGTGATGGGGTGAAAATTACAGGTATTAGAAACACAGTGCGTGGGTTGGAGGGAGGGGGACAGAGAGACAGACAGACAGAAGGACGGAGCTGCAGTACCATGCAGCCATTCCTGCTAACCCGCAAAGCAGGCAGTCCCCTTCTGTAGAGTCTGTTAGAGAGAGGGAAGCGGCATCGTCTAAAGAGATGAATTAACGACGCTTGTACACCCCGGGACTGCGCTTTGAGCAAGCATGTAGAGCTGTGATTAGTGAGAAGAGCCGTAAAGGGACAGGAAGGACTTGGTGCACGAAAGGAGACAGGGCAAAGCGGAGGGGCACTCGGGACCACCGGGACGGGGCCGTGTCCTCAGCCGCAACGCTGAAATGCCATCAGCTCACCCCGCATTACAAGGAATAGGACATCGGTGTCCACGTATGGAATTCTCACTATCCCTGTCTATTACTAAATGAGCTATAATATGGTCTCATGGAGTTCAAGCCTTAGCAACAAATTCCAAATTGGTAAACTTTTAGAATTCTAGCTTATTTCTGTATGTGCCAAATGCAATACTTGCACTAAATATAATTCTCTCCATTCAGGGGAAGCTGTTTGGTCTGTTATAAAGAGTAAAACGAAATTCTACAGTTGTAGCCGACTTGGAGTTCTGGTTTCCAACTCACAGAAAGTAGAAGTGAGAGAGGGTCTCCACTAACAAAAATGTTCACATTATCAAGAAATGACAAGTAATAACATTCAGAGGAAAGAAAGCAGACAACTCTAATGTGCCAACGCAAGAACCAGAAAGCACAGCAGTACCTCAAACTTTGTCGCAGGCCTCTGTGACAGAAAACTGATGGCCGAAGTCTACAAAAAACAATTGCAATTGGAATCAGTGTATTTGATTTTCAAAAGTTGAAAAGGGAGCAGGAAATTTGGGAATATTTTTGTCCATAGGGGAAAAGGAAAAAAAAAAAATTGTGCCTTCTAGAAAATCGGCTACCCAGAGCAAGTTGTCAAGGAATGTGGACAACTGAGGTCTGTACTGGGTTGAAGATCGTCTCCCACCAAGTTCATGTCCACTGGAACCTGTGAATGTGACCTTGTCTGGAAATGGGGTCATTGCAGATGGATTCGAGTGACGATGGAGCCATACTGGCTTCAGGTGGGCCCTAATCTAGTGACTGGTGTCCATGTAAGAAGGCGGAAATTTGGAAACAGACAGACGGCAGAGAGCCATGTGAAGATGAGGCTGAGATTGTAGTTTTGTTGCCAAAAGACAAGGAACTCCAAGAATGGCAAGGAAGGGTCACCCGTTTCAGCCTTCAGAGAGAGTCTACAGACACCTCGACTTCAGACTTCTGGCCTCCAGAACTGTGAGAGAATACATTTCTTTGTTTAAAGTCACTCGGTTTGTGGTACTTAGTTTTGGCAGCCCTAGGAGACTAAGACAACAGGGTCCTATGCCTGATTCCTTCAATTAATTCAGACAGTTGCTTTTGAAAAGGGTCGGTTTTGTTTGTGTCTACCATTTGCCAGACACCATTCCAAGCACTTTTCATGGGTCAACTCACTTAATCCTTACAATGACCGTCTGAGATGGATATTATTGTCAGATGAGAAAACTTCCATGTATTTTGAAGCTCTTTTGTTACGGATGAGAACATGAGGCAGCAAGAGATTAAGGAATTTGCTCGGGTTCACTCAGCTAGTGAGTTTTGGAATTAAAAAATTGGACTCAGGCAGGCTGGCTCCAGAATCCCGCTCCACTGCCAATATGACACGTCTTGGAGCCTGAGTCATCTAAACCAGTTGTTTTCAAAAGCAAATGATCCAGGTAATTCACTGAGCATCCCTGTGGATAATTCAGGTCAAAGGTTAGCACAACAAAATATAGTGAATTTTATGGCTCATTGGTGATTCTCTACCACTATCGTGCGTTCTAGCAATATGGTTTGTTGCATTCGTTCTCTGACCATGCCACGCCCTCTCATGTATTGATGCCTCTGAAATAGTTATTCCTGCTTCCTGGAATGCTTCCTGGCTTCGGCATTTTAAAACTTACATCTTTTATCTTTGCATTCGCATTTAAAAAATTGCATCTTATCTTTCAAGTCACAGCTCACATGCAATGGTGTAGTTAAAGGCATACACATGTAACAACAGAGCTTCAAAATACACGAAGCAAAAACTGACAGAACTTAAAGGAGACTTGAGCAAATCCGCAATCGTAGTTGGGGACTTTAACTCACCTCTCTCAATCACAGAGAGAACTAACAGACAGAAAATCAGCAAGGATGCAGAAGAATTGAATAGCACCATCAATCAACTGGACCCGGTTACATTTACAAAACTCTTCACCCAACAAAAAAATACACATTCTTTTCAACTGCGTATGAAACATTCACCAAGATAGACTATATCCTGGGGTATTAAACAAATCTTTAAAATTTAAAAGAATTGAAGTTATACAAAATATGTTCTTGGACCATAATAGAATTAAACTAGAAGTCAAAACCAAAAAGGTATTTAAAAAATCCCCTAGATGGGTAGAAATTAAATAATTCACTTAATCCTTACAATACCATGCAAGGGGGATAGTGTCATCATGCTCATGTTACAGATGGGAAAGTGAGGCAGAGAAAAACTGAGGAACTTGCCCCGGTTCGCCCAGGTGCTTGGCACTGGAGTCAGGAATCGGACTCGGGCTGGCTGGCTCCAAATCACGCTCTATTGCTCACCTGACACACTTCGGAGCCTAAATTATAAAAACCAGTGTTTCCATCGATCAAACAATCCAGATAATTCACTTCGCTTCATTTTGGCTAACTCAGGATACTTTTACTAGTTATAAAATCCTAATTTGACGGGGTTTTTCCCCCTGTAAGCACTTTCAACATGTTTTTCCATTGTCTTCTGCCGCCATTGTTTCTGATCATTGTTCTCCTAAATGTAATGTGTCTTTTTTTTTTTTTGGCTTCTTTATCTCTGGTTCTTAGCAGTTTGCCAATGATTTGCCTAATGATAGTTTTCTTTGAATTTCTCCTGTTTGGGATTTGCTGAGCTTTAGAGTCTACAAGTTGAATGGCTTTATCTCAAATTTGGAAATTTGGCCAACATTTTCTTCAAATAAATGTTCTGCCCCGTTCTCTCTCTCTAATTCTTCTGGGATTCTAATTACATGTCAGATATTGTCTCACAATCTTTGAGGCTCTGTTTATTTTTTTAAAAAATCTTTTACTCTACTTACTTCAGCTCGAATAATTTCTTTTCATCTGTCTTCAGATTCACTGGTCCTTTCTTCTGTAGTTAAGCTTATCTAATGATTTTTTTATTATTTCAGATATGTGTTATTTAATTCTAGCATATCCATTAGGTTCTTTTAAAAAGTCTCCTGGCAGCCACTAGAATATAACCTCCATGAGAGCAGGGCATTTCGTCCATTTCGTTCACTGCGTTATCCCTATTCCCTAGAACTGGCACGATCCCTGTTCATGGACGGACATGTGACTCCATCTCCCTAGATGTGGCTGATGGGATACAGAAAACACAGACCTAGTAAAGGTTTGGGAACAAATGAGGGCTGGCGTGGTTCTTTTTCTGTTCACTCCAACGTCTGATGATCTCAAAGTCTGCCGTTTCTTCTCTGAAAATCTTCTATTTAAGATGTTGTTGATTATCTTACTTTGGATTTTAAAGAAGCAGACCTTTGAGAACCCTGAGACCAAGATTCCAATGCAAGTAGTTTATTTTGGAAAGGATGCCAGGAAATATCTATAGATAAGTTGGGAACTGAGACGGTATGAGAACGGCAGCCAATAAAGGATGTATTATTGAGAGCATCATCAGGTGGACAGCCGGAGCTTATTCCCAGAGCAGAATCCTGGGAGTCGGTGTAGCGTTATCCCCTCAAGGCGGTGGGAGCTGTGGCTTTTATACACCATTCCCATCAGTCACTGTTGAGGGCTGCTGGCGTGGGGGTGAGGGAGTTAATTCTCTCATGCTTTTAGTCCGCCATGCTGGCATTCTTGGGCAGAGCAGGCTCCAGAGCCAAAGAAAGACTTCAGACAGTCAGGAGTCCTGCCCAGTGGACCGCATCAGTAAGACGTAAAGAGATACGGGTGGGGAACCTTCCTCAGGTGCTACATTGATTGACTCTGCAAGTAAATGTCCAATAAGACAAATAATACAGTGCTAGGCCCCACATAAATATTATCCTAGAGTAGTCGATAAATCAGATTTTGGAATCAACTCAACTTGGGTTCAGTTAGAATATCTTCTATCTACTTGCCTTGTGACCCTGAAAGAATTACTTAACTTCTCTGAGGTTTAGTTCTCTCACTTGTAAAAAGGTACAAAGCATAAGATTGATACAGAGTATAAATAAAACAGCTCCTGGCACAGAGTCATCACTAGAAAAGAAGAAACTTACATGGCTTCCCTTCCACCTGGCTTTAGGCCAAAGCAATGAATTATGGAATTCCAGGGATCAGTGAGCCAGGAGGAATTTGTATGGAGGGCATGAGAAAAGGGAAGACAGCTTTCTGGCATTTCTGAATTACAATACAGAGGAAATACCTCTTTGCCCTGCTTCCTGGCTTCCGGCGTGAGTGCCCAGAAGAGTGGGTACAATTTACAGAAGTGGAGATGCTGGCAAGGGTAGTTGTTTCCAGGAAAGGGTGACTAATTAAGCCATTCAGTCAAATATTTGGATATTTAGTCTATCAGAGGCCAAAATCTGAACATTGTCCTAGATTTTGATAATACATTAGTTCAAATTGAGCACTTTTTGCAAGTGTATTTATACTTCGATAGAGATCACTGGATTTGTGTTCAAAAACTTGAGCTCAAACTCCAGCTCTGCCACTTATTAGCTATAAATGGACAAATCATTTGACTTTTATAGGCCACAGTTTCCTTGTCCACAAAATGAAATTACATCTGCTCTATCCCATAAGGGGATGAAGTGAAAACTATGTAAACCATAAAGTGCTACTACAAAAGCATAAAAATGTTATTACTATTTTGTAAAGATGAAAACATTGTTGTTACCAATAACATTAGGAAATATTTCTGTGGCCTATCAGTTTGGGCAAGACCATTATACATCTTTCCAAATACCCATAGTAATAGGATGACAACATGTAAACAACTTTTAGACAATAATTTTAATAAAATTAGGTGGTAAAGTTTCCCTGGGAGCCCCAGAATAATTGTGAGTAGGACCAAACCACAACTATCAACAAAACCTGCTCATAACCCGTTGGGGCTCGCAGCTGGGTGAAGCCTCCAAGAGCAGAAGATGGGGAATCCTCGTGGTGCCAAGAGCCAGTGACGTGCTGATGAGTCAGCTCTCAGAAACAAGCAAAGGTAACCAAACTTAACTTGCAGAGTTTGCTGATTTTTGTGGCGTGAATACTCCCAACATAGTTAATGCCACTAACTGCAGATTTGGGAAGAGCTACATAAATCAAGTCTTGTGAGCCAGTGTTAACTGAGAGTTCCAGAATCAGCCTTAGAGCCACTGCTTATAACACAGACCTTGCCGACAACAACTCCCTTTCCCTTGGGGGGGCGGCCTTTTGAGAGGACGCTGGGATGACCCAGGTCCTTGGGGACCTCAGAAACACTCAGCAAAAACTCTCTTCTGGGAGGAAAAGGACCTATCCTGAATTTTTAAAAAATACTTCTGGCAGTGGTATCTAGATTGATCGGATCAGGGCACTGGGTGTAAAGAGAGAGCAGGTGCAGGTGCAAAGGAAGAAGAGCTAATAGCTGCGGGTGTGGATAAGAGAATGGCCATTTTTAAGAAAACTTTGACATGAGGAAAGAACAGGGAGGCTTCAAGCCCGAAAGCTACCGTGGTCCATTTCCTACGCTCTGCATGAAAATATTATCCTACAACTACAGGAAAACCCATCTCATATAAAAATAAACTTTAAAAAAGAAATGTAATCAAGCCCTATCCAAAGATATTTTAAAGAAAAAAGGAAAATGAACTGAATATTGTATCAGTAGATCAGAAGGCACAGAAAAGACTGGAAATATATGTCCACAAAGCAAATGAAAAACGTGTCCTAATATAAAATGAGCTCAAATTTTAAAAGCTATAGAAGCTACAGAAACATAGCATAAATAAATTTTAAAAATCTCAGAAATTAGATCGCTAAACAATAGACATGTGTCAAATAAAATCTGAGAGCTCAGAAAAAAATAGAAAATAATATTTTGTAAATTCAGACTAGCTGGGTGCAGTGGCTCATGCCTGTAATCCCAGCACTTTGGGAGGCTGAGGTGGGAGGATCACTTGAGGCTGGGAATTCAAGACCAGCCTGGGCAACACAGTGAGACCCTGTCTCTACAAAAAACAAATAATAAAAAAAAATTAGGCAAGGTGGTACAAGTCAGGCAGGAGGATTGCTTGAGCCCAGGATTTTCAGGCTACAGTGATCATGCCACTCCATGCCAGCCTAGGCTACAGAGTAAGACCTTGTCTCTAAAAAAATAAAATAAAAATTAAGACTAAGCTAGAAGTTACACAAGAGCAAATAGACATCACAGAAAGCATAGCAAGAGAAATTGAGATTAGAAAGGAGAAAATGAAAAATCAAACAGAAATGAAGAAGAAAAAGGATTTTTAAAAATGATATAGAAGATAGACAAAGGAAATTCAACAACGTAACATTGGAGTTCCTAAAAAAGGAAATCAGTCTGGGCACGGTGGCTCGTGCCTGTAATCCTAGCACGTCAGGAGGCTGAGGCAGGAGGAACGCTTGAGGCCATGAGTTCAGACCAGCCTGAGCAAGAGCGAGCCCCCGTCTCTACAAAAAATAGAAAAATTAGCCAGGGGTGGTGACATGTGCTTGTAGTCACAGCTACTTGGGAGCCTGAGGCAGGAGGATCACTTGAGCCCAGAAGTTTGAGGTTGTAGTGAACTATGATGAGGCCACTGCACTCCAGCCTGGACAACAGAGAAAGACCCTTAAAACAAACTTAAAACAAAAAGATATAAAACTTTTAGGAAAAAATAGGAGAAAATCTTTAGGCTCTAGGGCTAGGCAGAGTTCTTAGACTTGACAGGAAAAATATAATACAGAAAAGGAAAAATTGATAAATTGGATCTCATCAAAATTAAAATCATTTGCTCTGTTCTCCTTTTTAAGAGGATGAAGAAACAGGCTACAGCCTGGGAGAAAAACTGATAAACAAACAACATATCAGACAAAGGGGAGGTATCTAGTATATATAAAGAACTCTCAAAACTCAACAGTTTAAACATTCCAATTAGAAAATGGGCAAAAAACATGAACAGACGTTTCACTGAAAACTATTTACACGGCGAATAAGCACATGGAAAGATGCTCGACACCATTGGCTCTCAGGGAATGCGAATTAAAACCACAGTGAGCTACTACGCACCTATCAGAATGGCTAAAATAAAAAATAGTGACAATAGCAAAGGACAGCAGGGGCGCAGAGAAACTGAATCACTCCTACATTTCTGGTGGAAACGTAAACGGTGCACCACTCTGGAAAACAGTTTGATCGTTTGTTATAAAACTAAACATGTTATTACCGTAAGACCCAGTCATCGTACACTTGGGAATTTATTTCAGAGAAACAAAAACTATGTTAACATAAACACCTGTAAACAAATATTCATCGCAGCTCTGTTCATAAAATTCAAAAACCGGAAACAAGCTAGGTGTGCTTCCATGGGTGAAGGGGTAGACAGTCGTGGTCCTCCCACCACGGGATAGTAATCGGCAGTAAGAAGGAGCCAGTTGTTGATGCATAAAACTACTTGGATGAACCTCTGGGCAATTACACCTAGTGAAAAATGCTAATGCCCAAAAATTACATTAATTGCATTATTCCATTTGCATGACATTTTTGAAATGACAAAACGATAGAAATGGAGAACAGGTTAGTTGCTGTCAGAGGAACCATGTGGGGTTGGGAGGTGGATATGGTTATAGAAAAACACACAAGGAATCCTTGGAGAGACGGGTCGGTTCTGTATTTTGACTACTGTGATGAGTACATCAACCTACACAGGTGATAAGACTGCCTGGAACTAAACACACACACACACACACACACACACACACACACACACACACCCCACAAATAGAACTGGAAAAATCTGAGTAAGACTGGTGGAGTGTATCAATGTTATATTCTGCTATGATCTTGTACTCTAGCTTTGTAATTACCACTGGGGAAAACTGGGGGAAAGTCACAAAAGATCCCTCGGTTATATCTCTTACAAATGCCTGTGAATCTCTAAGTACCTCAAAATAAAAGTTTAATTTAAAAAATGCAGTGCTCTGGGGCTAACCATGTTTTTAAATCAATATTCGAAGTAGGGGACATTTCACTGATGATAACAATGATGATGGTGGCGGTGGCAGTGGTGGTAATGACGCTAATTATCGTTTATTGAGCTATGACTGCAGGCTCCAAGAGAGCTGAGACCTTGTCTGTGTTGTTCATTACTGTACTCCAGACACCACAATCTACTGAACATACTATTGAGCGAATGCTTGTTGAATAAATAAACAAACAATTCTGCAACATGCCTATGCTAATGCTCACATTTCAGATGAGAGAACTGGAACTAAAAGAGTTTCAGTAATACTCAAAGGTCAAACAACTTACAAGTAGAGAAGCCAGGATTGGCTAATCACAAAGTCTGTGCTATTAATAACTACATCACAGTCTCCCGAAATGCTAGCATGGCTCCCAATACACCAACACGAATATTCTTTATTTTAGCAATAATCACTTTCACTGCCTAGCATCTCTCATCTGAGCCTCGTGACGGTTCTTATTTTAGAACTTATTTATAGTGCTGCAGCGTCAGCTCCCTGCCCATGCCTTATTGTTCCCGGAGCATCATTGTGAGAGATTATTATTAGTGCCACTGTACACGCGGGGAGAAGGAGGAACAGTGTAGTTCCACGTGTGTTCAGAAAATCTGCCAATGACTAAAGCATTTTGAAGGCGTGTTGGGCACCTTGGGAATTTCCATTAATTTCTGAAAATACACTTAGGAATCTCACCCTATGGGTTTGTATTATTCCAATTTAAGTTGGCCACATAAAAATCTGCAAGTGGGTCTACTGTCAGCATGGGACATAGTTTGAAAATAATAGGTCCAGCTGTTTTGGGGAAAGACTACTTAGCAAGTAAAGAATAAAAACTGGAAAGAAATTCTCCAAAATGTTCAGAGTCTTTATCACTCAGTAATGGGATTTCGAATTATTTTCATTTTCTTCTTTATATTTTTCTGCATTTTCCAAATTTGCTACTATGACTTTCAATTGCTTGACAATTGATTTTAAAATATGTATTCAAATTTATATTTAACATAGTAAAAATAGTAAGAACATGAATGACCTAGGTCAAAAATTTTACTAACAAGTTTTTAAACTGAAAAAAAGAATTCAAGATATTCTGGAATAAACCTATTTTAGTCCGGATTCCCTAGATATCAGAACAGGCATTTGTGCTAACACTTTACTGGGGAGAACCGCCCCAGGAAACGGCAGCGAGGGAAGGAGGGATGGGAAAGAGGGAGAACAACTGGACAAACACAAGAGCATTGCCTTGCTAGTCGCACACACCGCTGATTTTTCAGTCTCATGGGATGTCCTTGGAGAGGCTGAAGAAACTCTGCACAGTACATGAGACAGGCCCTGTGGGGAGGAAGAGAGAATTCACCCGCTGACGGCCATCTGCCGTTGACTAGCGTTTGCCCCACAGGACACCAACTCCTCATCTCCTTATCTCTGTGGGGTGTCTCCGGGCGGCCACCAGGAAACCAGATGCCAGGACAATAGCAGCAGCCTCCCCTGCCCACGTGCAGCCTCCAGCTCCCAGGGCCCAGCAAGGTGGGACAGGGAGTAAGTGTGGGCGCCAAGAGGTCCCCAGGAGTCCCCTGCCTCTGCTGCCACAGAGAAGTGTCCACCAGGAGGGGAGAGGCAGGCAGCGGGTGCTATCTGATGGGGGCATGCCCAGGACACCGCTGCAGCCAAGCAGCCGAGTAGCAGGGAGAGCCCCACGTGACGCTGCTGGCACCACAACGTGGTGACGGAGTTCAACAGGCCTCCCTCCAGCAAAGATGGAAAGGTCTCTCTGGACACGTGGGTGGTTTAGGAGTTGTGGGCAGACCAGCTGCGCAGGCAGCGCTCCTATGGCCGGCCGGGGGCACATGCTGACACCAGTGGTACCTCCTGAGGTCCTCAGAGGAGAGTTGGACGCCCAGGACTCCATGTGTCTGTCACTGACTGATAACTCAATCACATCCTTGTGCCTTGGTTTCAATGAGAAATTAAAGTCCGTCCTATTGCTTGCTTCAGAGAAAATACAGCAAAATCATACAGGTAGCTGTCACTGAGATGCAGACATTACACGTGGCCAGCTAGGATGTGCAGGGGGCGTTTCCCAGACCCCCTGGGGATGGCCTCTGTCCACCCAGGGCCTCCGCAGAGTGACCAGCGTCACAGAGACTCGGCGTGGATGGAATCGTGGGACGTGGCAGCCCCATCCACACCTCTCACCATTTCTTATATTGGCGGAGAAGACCAGGACTCCAGATGCAGAAAGTACAACTTTCTCACAGATAGGAGTTCTAGAACAGAACAACAGACGGCGAGGGAGAGTGAGTTGTATCTCTCAGGGCCATTGTCCAGTGTCTACTACAACTGTCTTGGTCACAGGCTTTGGGCAGGTGACTCAATTCCCGGTTTTGTGATTGATGAAAATGCCATAGGTTTTTGAAGAAGTTTCCAAAAAGCAAAATATTATCATTATGTGCATTATACTTTATTTGAAGAGCCCTCTAAAGGCACGATTTTCTGTGTCTCCAGAAGAAGACACAGCTGGAGTCTTCGCTGGCACGCAGAACTCGGAAACCTGGTGACAGACAACAGCGTCGTTGCAAAGGGACGCAGGCGTGGTCTGCCTGCGCTGTTCCACAGAGACGCAGCGCCTCCGCCTACCGCGTCTGGTAGAGCTTTTCCTTCCCATACAGGAATCGTTGGTGTCCTGAAGACATGTTATGTGACTTACAGTAAATCTCAAGTTCGAGTGGAGCTGGCGATGAGAATAAAGGCCACACCTGGCTGGTTTCACACGTTCGTGCTTCCGTTCCTCCGTCTACAGCCTCAAGGCTTTGTTGTGATGGACAGAGAAGCTTCTAGGTATTATAGATGGCTGTGGCCTGTGGCTTTATTGTCACTCAAGTGGGCCAGTTTTTTAATGGCTGTGGTTTGATTGCGGGCAAATGACAAATGGGTGTGGAGTAGGGTGAGGGAGGAGATTTCGGTGTGGATGTAAAAGTGAAAAAAGAAGCAGAGGAAGAAAGGACAGAAGACAGGAAAGAAGAGGAAAGAGGAATCTGAAAAACTTGGAAACAAAGCATTTCCAAAGAGCAGGTCTGAAGCTTACCTGCGTAAGCAATAAATATTCATGAAGTCCCTTCTAATGCATCTGGATGCTAGCAGGAGCTGGAGACACAGCAGTGAATAAAACATATCTCGCTGGCACTTTCAGTCTCGTTGCTCTGCTGGAAGGCACATTTAGGAAGTTGTGGCCAGACTGGAGTATCCCCTCCTGTTTAGTTAAGGCTTTGAATCCCTTTAGGTTATTGACAGCATCTCCTAAGCCAGAAGCCTAAACCTAGACCCGCTTCTTCAGTCTATTACAAAAGCTGAGACACCTCCACGTGTCTGCCCTGAGAATTCCTCCGGGCCATATAAGACTGGAAATTTGAGAAGAACTGATTCAGTGCACATGCCAAGCAACAGATCAGAGTCACCAACACCCTCGGGAACCTTCCGCTAAGAGAAAAACATCAGGGTTCTAACTGCAGTGGCAGCTCATCTGCTTCTTCCTGGAGTAGCCATCGGATAGGAGCAGATCTTCATCTCATGCAGGGCAGAATCTTGCCAGGAGTCCACATCGGGTGCTTCAGCGGGCATACTGGCATCACCAGATGTGCCTCTGACCGAGCAGGAGGATGTGCGCAAGCGGTCTTGCAGCAGCTATCTAGACATCACATCCAGGTGTCAGTGTGAATGGCAAAGAGGGGATGTCTGACATACTACCTTCTAGCCCCAGAACATTTCCAAAAGAGCCATGCTGAGATTAGGTAGCTAGACATATACTAAGATGCACTGATACTTCCAACCAAAAATCACATGCAAAAACCTTGATCTCAACCTGGCCATTGGATGCCCAAAGAATGAAGAGGAGGAATAGAGGAATAAGCATGGAATTGTAATTTGGGAAAATTGGGTTCTCACCTGGCTCTGCCACTAACTAGCCGTGTGATCTTGGACAAGTCACTCTAATTCTCTCCAGAATCCGACCCCCCTCACCAGTTCCACTGCTACTCCTCTCGCCATGACTCGGGGATCCTCGCAACATCTGCTCGCCCTTTGCACCCCAGAATCAATACAGCAGTCAGAGTGGTCTTGCGAAAGCTGGGTCGGAGCAGGTTGCCCCTTTGCTCAACCCCGCAATGGTTCCTGTTTCCTCCAGAGGAAAAGCCAGGTCCCTACAACGACCGGGAAGGTCCTACAAGGTCAACACTCTCTGACCTTATGGCCCACCACTGGAGCCCTTGCTCTCTCTGCTCCCACAGTGACCAGACATTCCTCAAGCCTGTCGGGCGAGCCCTGCTTCAGGGCATTTGAGCCAGCTCTTCTGCTGGAACGCTCTTCCTCCAGCTGCTCAGAGCTAACCTCCTCTTTTGCTTGTCTTTGCTTCCATGCTCCTTTCTCAGTGAGTCACACTCTGGCCTCCTAGTTACCATGGCAACCCCATTCCCAGCACCCCACTCGCCCTGCTCTATGTCTTTTTCCATAGCATTTATCACCTTCTAAAATACTTTATGGAACTTATTTATTATATTTATGGTTTATTATTTGTCCTCAAGACCCATGAGGGCAAGAATCTTGTGTATTTTGTTCACGGATATACCTGGACTGGCCTAAAAGAGCACCTGACGCATCCTTAGTGTTAAATAAATATTTGTTAAATGAGTGAATGAATGAACAATTCAGGGTACAAGAAGAAAACTCCCCATCCATACACACACATAGGGCTCTGGGTTGAGATGACCAGACATGTCCAGCAGGTTTCCCACTCCGTCGTCTTCCCAGGGGTGGTAAGGGATACGCGAGCAGATAGAGGACCCGGTCAACGTCCGGGGGAAGGTGCCTCTTATAAGTAAGGACGTTTGTTTCTGGTGCTTCTTCTACCAGCTTGCCCACCACATCCTAACTGCCTCCACGGGATTTGTGCTGGAGTCAGACACCAGTGACTGAGGAGATGGGCGGCTGTCAGCACGAGGTGTCTGACCAGGAAGGGTCGCACATGTAGCTCAGAGGCGTTCACTTGTGCCACACGCCTTTCATTGGATGGGATCCCGTGGAGGGCTGTGCAGAAGGCAGAGCGAACTACTCATTGGCAGGAGGGTGTTCCTAGCACTGGCTGCACTGAGCATGCGCCCTGCGACATTAAATTCTGCTAAGGTCCAGGACCTCTGCCCTATCTCACTTACAAATAGAAAACAGTAAGTCAGCAATTCTACAAGGATTAGCTGCCTTTTAATTCCATTTCTAGCATTCAGGATGCTGAACATCTTTTTTTAAAATTCTCCCTGATCAGTGAATAAATCTTTTTCTAACTCCACCAAACAATGACATCATCGATGAACAGCTAGATCCGTGTTCCGCAGCTATTCAGGACGTAAGTCCCTGAAGGTAGCCTGCTATACTTCCAGAGACTCTGCAGGTGGTGGTGGGGGGGGGTTCTTCCTACTCACAAATCAATAAGGCAGCTGACCTTGGTCCCCCAATCCTTTTTGGATTCTTTCTTCTCTGTATCTAGTTCGGTCACTGAGTTAACAACCAAGCGGCAAACTGGTATTTCACAGAACTGATTTTAGTAATGTGCAGGACAGCACAGGTTGCACACTTGTGAGCATCTAAGTCGCCTCCTGGCTACTGACAACTGTGTCCAACCCCCTCCTGTGCTGGGCATGGGGGAGAAGAGAGACACAGAACCAAGAGCTCCCATCTGGCTGAGAGAACACACCCCTTCAAGACGCAGGAGAGGGGTACCCACACAGGGCATGCTAGAGGAGTCTGGTGGACAAGGGGGACCCTGGAGGCCATGCAGGGAGCAGGAGCTTCAGCTGCGCCTTGCAGGCCGCTGTAGCCGAGACGGTGCTGTGTCCACCTCACTGTTCCCCTTCCTGGGCACCCAGGAGACTGCGTTCCCCCCTTCTCTGCAGCCAATTCTGGCCACTGGAATGGGGGTGGACATTCTGGGTTTGGCCTTTTAGAGGGAAAATAACGAATCCTCAAAAATATATCTTTCTGTCTTCTCCTGGTCGGTCCCTCTCCCTCCGCACACAACCTGTCTGAGCCAGGTCTGTGCCTCCAGGCCGGGTGTTTCTCAGGCCGGTCTGTGGCGACAGCTCACAAGCAAACATACTTGTACTTCAGTGTTGACTAGAACGTACCTTGTCTCAGACACCTAACAATGCGTTCACCCAAAGGGAATGTCAGGGTTACATTTTTAGACCTTTTCTTCAATCATCTTGCCAGGGAGCCACCTACTACTCCTATGAGTGGAACTTGTCCAAATAGAAACAGAGTTCAGTGCCGGGAACATACCCTTGTTAATTGCAATCCTCATCCTAGAACATTTATGTAGCTTTCACTGTTATGGGTCACTCAGGAGCAAGTTTGTGCATAGGACCCATCTACTGGCTCTCTTCCCCCTGGTGACGTGATCTTATGTTCCTCTTAAAAATAAATATTTATTGCTGGAGTTCAAGACCAGCCTGAGCAAGAGCAAGACCCCATCTTTACAAAAATTACCTGGGCGTGGTGACACACACCTGTAGTCCCAGCTACTCAGGAGGCTGAGGCAGGAGGATCCCTTGAGCCTAGGAGTTCAAGGTTGCAGTGAGCTGTCATGAGGCCACTGCACCCCCACCTGGGCAGCAGAGCAAGACTCTGTCTCAAAAAACACACCAAAAACCCCATTTATTATGTTTTCTTGTAGGGGGGGGAACCATGTTTACTGTTGAAAACAGTTCAGAAGAAAGAAATTACATAAAGAAAATTAAAATCACCTTATATAAGCCAACAATCCAAAAACAATGGTTTGATGTATGGATGTTTTCCTTCTCCTATGTATTTGTGTAGTGTGTGCTTGTTTTGTTTTGTCTGACAAAACAAGATCGTATCACACATAGTGTTTTGTACTTGCTTTTTTCCTTCAACAATATAGAGTGACATTTTTTCATGTTATTCAACACCGTATCTCCCTATGACAGACCTACATATCCCGAATAAAGGTGATTTCATTGGGGAAGAGGGCCGTTCTTAGCCAGACACTGTGTCTAGGAGGCTGCAGGCCGCGCTGGGGGCCGACCCTGTGCAGAGCTCGGCGCCCGCCGCGCAAACAGCGGGGGAGGGCAGGGGCCGGCGCTCTTACTCGGGGCGGGGACATTCCGGAGACACCTGAGTTTGCCAGAGGCGGGGCCACCGGTCCCTGCTCCCTCCCTGGCCTCCTCTTCAACGCCAGTCACTCTCTTCCGGAAAACCGCGTCCCCTACCTGTCCTCAGGTGGGCGTCGGCGTGGGGGCAGTGGGCGAGCGGCGCGAGGCGGGGGTCAGGGAGCAGGGTCCGAGCGAGACGGCCCTTTCTCTTCCTGGACTGTTTCCGTCTAGAAAGAGAAGGTCAATTTATTAATAATACCGCTGCACCTCCCGGGACGGCTTTGCAAACCGCTGACTAGACAGGCGCTTTCCACGTGCGGTGGGGCGCCCCGCGCCGGGTCCTCGCCCCGTCCCGATCCCGCCGCAGCGACACCTGGCGGGGGCCGCTCTGCCTGCGCCGGTGTCTGCAGGTTTGTCTCCGCCAAATGCAGGAAAGCCTTTCGGCTCGTCACAGCTGGGTTCCCATTTTAAAACATAAAGGCTCATTGTCCTGAAGTCACCCGGCCTGTCTAACCACTTTGGAAGTTTCTTTATGCTCCGCAGAACTGGGAACCAGTCACCCCCGTCGTGCTGGGGTGAGACAGCTTTATGCGGCCGTGGGCGCTCGAGGCGAACCTCTGCAAGAGGCGAGGCCAGCTTAATTTTCTGTGAGTGAAAAGCAAGCACCACTGCGGAAAGGTTCTGATTACCCGGCACGCTCGGAGTTGCCTGTGAGAACGGTCAACAGGCTACTCGCTGATACAGGAGGAGGAATAGTTAACCTGACAAATAAAACACTGCAGCTGGGAGTTTGTGTATCTGTTAGGGTTGTGTGTGGTAGAAGATGCATCATTCAATGATTACCCGTTTTCAAAGAATGAACATAAAATACATTTATGAAACGTAATTTAATCTCTCCTCCTTGTCAGGGTTATTGCATTTATTTCTCAAGGTCATCATTTGGGACACCTATAAATTAATTCTGGTTTTAAGTGCGTGGTTGATCAAGGTTCATGTTTGTAGACGTTGTCTTGTTGCTTTCATCCTGACAGCTGAAGATTCTTAGTGAACTTTATTTTTCAGAGCGGAAGCCCTGAAAAGGTGCGCCTGGGCGTAAGTTCGGAGGGGGCCGGATGCAGGGTGCTTTCCAGCAAGAGGAGGTGCCAGCTGCTGCCTGAGCTGCCCCTGGCACCTGCCTGAGGTTCCTGTCGGCCAGGCTTTCCATCTACATTATTATTGCTTAAGAATAGGGAAGGCAAGACTAGGAGAGGGCAAATAACCCTAAAGTAAAGCTCTCGGATAGCATTAGAAATAGGGAGGACACCAACCCACTACTCTGAAAATTGTAAATAAAGAGAAAGAATTGTTATTAAAAATTCTCTTTCCAGCCGGGTGTGATGGCTCCCTCCTGTAATCCTAGCACTTTGGGACGCCAAGGCAGAGGACTGCTTGAGGCCAGGATTGTTTGAGACCAGCCTGAGCAACATAGCAAGACTCTGCCTCTACAAAAAAAAAATTTTCTTTAAATAATTAGCCAGGCGTAATGCCGCCTGCCTGTCGTCCTAGCTACTCGGGAGGCTGAGGTAGGAGGATCACTTGAACCCAGCGATTCCATCCAGCCTGGGCAACAGAGCAAGACCCTATCTAACCTCCCTCTCCTCCCGAAAAAAAACCCCAAAACTTCTTTTTCCTATAGGAACTATATTTTAGGGTAATTAAATAGA
>NW_012151319.1:1159526-1165321 GCF_000956105.1 Propithecus coquereli | reverse complement strand
TATGTGTTTTAAAAAGTCATTTTATCTCTCGAGTGGGGCCAGATGATACAGGACGAAGCATTAATGGTGAAGCTGGGTGCAAGCCTGGAAGTTTGTCATGGTCTCTACTTTTGTATATGTTTGGAAATTGTCGCAATGAAAAATAAAATGAAATAAAGGATGGCAAACAGAAGTGGAGAAAATGTTGTAAATGTAGTCTGACCAACTGATGGTCACTAACATCTCTAATTTAAAAAGAAAAAAAAATCACCAGCCTGCGCAAGAGTGAGCCCCCATCTCTACAAAAAAACAGAAAAATTAGCCGGGCGTGGTGGCGCATGCCTATAGTCCCAGTTACTCGGGAGGCTGAGGCAGGAGGATCGCTTGAGCCCAGGAGTTTGAGGTTGCAGTGAGCCACTACACTCTACCCAGGGCAACAGAGAGAGACTCTGTCTCCCTAAAAAACAAAACGAACAAACAAAAAAAACCCCACCTATTTGATTTTAAAAGCTTCATGGAGTTCCCACCATCCTACGCTTAAGTAATTCATTACTTCATCTTGAACAGAGGATTTCTTACTGTTGCTGTTAAACTTGGCATTTGGAATTCAGTCCTTTGTTGAGATGATGTTTGCTGAATTATCCCCTGTCAACTGAAGAATGACAAGGTTCATAAATTCGGAAAGGAGAGCTTTAATTCTTCTCATAAAGTGCTGCGGCCTGCAGGGTGGCCATGCCCACAGGCTGGGAAGCAGAGCCTCCAGCCGGAAGCCTGAAACTCTTGCTTGGAAGGAAAGGTCATGGGGACAGGAGTTTACGCTGAGGGGGTGGCCAAATACACACACTTAGCAACCTATAGGAGGGGTCATGAATATTTATGAAAGGAGAAACATGGGCATGAGAAATTGAGCTTCCTGCCACTTCCTGGGATCTATGTTCAGAAAATGGTGGGTCAGCATGAGCCGAGGGTGGAGTTTTCTGCTCTCTGACATCAAAAGGTGAAGCAGGGGACACTGGACCGGTCAGAACCTCTCCATGGCCAGTGGCTCTTATCAGGAAGGGACCCTGTGAAGGGGACGAGCAGCATTAGGCGCCCATGGGAACCAGCGGGGCTGCTTGTGTTTCACCCTTGGGGAAGGAAGCCCCGTCATGGCTGGGAACTCAGCTTTAGGGTCTCTGGGGTCCGCGTGGCCAAGAGGGGGTCTGGCCAGTCAGTTGGGGGACTTAGGATTTTATTTCTATTTCTCACCCCCTAGACCAAATGTTTGGCGAACCACAATTCCTCAGTCTGATGAGCTTTACCAGAAAGAAGACAGTCTTCATCCCCCAATCCTAGAATTGCTCTCCAGCAGCATTGATGGTGATGGGGGCCGGCACACTTTCAGTTTCATCCCCTTTCCCCCCAATTCTCTAATCACCGAATATAACTCCCAGGGTGGAAAAAAGAACACCAGCGTCACGCACCGCAGGCAAGTCTGCGTCCACAGCGCTGGCACGCGGGCTGCAGGGGCCGATGCCAGCAAACCCTTCCATCACCTGGAAAGCTCTTCCTTGATCTGTTTATTTTACGGGCCTTTATATGGGCTCCCAAACCCAGTCCGCATGGCATTATCTGTTCACGGATGATGGACATGCATTCCGATACAACAAAAACAGAATAATTTTATCATGAACACGAAACAAAAACAACTCCAATGTCGCTCCTCGAGGAGGCCCAACTTCCCTGCGGCTTCCTCCTCACGCTCTATGTAATCACCTTCCCAGGGGTTCCTTTCTACCTTGTATCTTTTACTATTATTTTTTTTAACTATGGAAAATTTCAGACTTATCCAAAAGGAGAGCGAATAGTATAATGAGCCCCCAGTCGCGCTTCACCCATATTTAACAATTATCAACATTTTTCAAATCTTGTGCCATCTAGGTATTTTTTGTGTGTTTTCTGGAGTATTGTAAAGTGAATCTCAGACATCCCGTCAGTTCACCAGGCTTGCACCCGCTTCTATTGCATCTGTCACATTGTATTGGAGTTTGTTTACTGGGCGGTCCTCCTACGGGAGCACTGTTCTTCAGGAATAGGCACTACTTTTTGGCTGTAGCAACCAGCACAGAAAGTGGCCCACAGTAAGCCTAAGATGAACACTTGGATTGTTCGATGTGTAGTTCGGGGCAACACAGTTTACTGTCAATACTTAAGGGAAGGTCTTAATTCACAGAATGCCCAGTGCCTCAGGCATACATGTTTAGCCGGAGACTCTTCTATTTAGGACTAAGGCCTGCGGCGTGAGAATGGTGGCTGTGGTGTCCTGGTAAAGCAGAAGGCTCTGCAGGCAGCGCCTTGACTGGAATCCCAGCTCTTCCACCGCTTGCTGTGTCACTGGGTGTGGCAGACTGTTTTCCAAAGATGGATGCCAAATAGCTCCTGTCCCACACCTTCTAGGCTGAGGCCACTTCCCCATCAAGAGGTGGAGTTTATAGTTTATGCTCCCTCACCTCAAATCTGGGTGGACTGGTGACCACAGAGGAAGTGATGTTATGTGAAATTCCAGGCAAGGTCAAAAAAGGCAGTGCGGCTTCCACCGTGCTAGCTCCATTCTCCCGGGAGCTGTGCTGCCAGGTAAGCAGTCCGATACCCTGAGATGGCCATGCTGTGAGGAAGCCCAGTGACCACATGGAAAGGTCCTAAGACTAGTCTAATGACAAGTGGTGCCTTCGCTACAACTCCGCAAGTGACACCAAGCCAGGGCTGTTCAACCAAGCCATTCCCAAATCCCTGCCCCGCTGAAACCATAAAAGATAATGATTGTTGTTTTAAGCCATTAAGCATTGGGATGATCTGCTTTGCAGCAGTTGATGACCTGAACACTAGGCAAATTATTTAACCTCTCTGTGCCTCAGTTTCCACATCTTTAAAATGGGAATACTAAGAGTACCTAGACCACATTGGGCTTTAATGAGTATTAAATGAGATAAAAATATTCCCATCTGGCACATCTTAACACTCAATAAATGTTAGCAATTGTCATTTGGAGAAGATACATAGTTTCAAAATCGCTACCAACCTAACAAAGATAATGTTCGTAAGTCTCCATTTGTCATGCATGCTGATACATTCTGGACTAGGATGTGTTATATAAATGGAAAATCAACTTCAAAGTTGCTATGAGTTTTGCATTCTTCAACGGGGAGAAAACAGAATTTGAAAAATCGCCTGGGGTATAATTTGCATGATTTATGTACCCTGAAATGCAGGAGTACTTGGCAGTTTTGACTTTGGTTCTACTTCCCCTCTGATAAGACATGCTTCAGAAAGCAGAAACAATAAGGCCCTGTGACCACTTTCTCTTGTTCTCAGGCATAAGTAAATTGAGTGGAAGGGAATGTTTCTCACAAATCTGATCTTTGAGGAGAACCTGAACATAATTAAACTATGAGTTCCTTTTCTTTTTCATAAAAACGGGATTTTCTGCTCATTTTGGTGAATTTCATGGCGCTCTTTAGTAGACACATCTGAGAGGGCATTATTTGCTAAAATAAAGGGTAATATGGTTTTGGAGCTCACCAAAGGATGCCATGAATATCAGAAATGTTTCAAAACAAACCCTTAAGTGTAAAAAAGGGTATCTAAGAATACTGGGACAATAAAGTGTGAATTTTGTTTTCTTATATATCTTAACGGACAGGGCCAGTGGTTTTTACTTGGCATTCATTCCTAATGCTTTAGCTGGAGAAGATCTGAATTCACACGGCATGAAAAAAGAGGGGACGAGATAAAGTGCACATTTCTATTTGGTATCATATATTCATTCGACAACGTCTTGAAAACTAGTCACTACCATTTATTCACTCTGCCATTAAATAATACAACCCAGCTCGAAGTAACTTTTAAACTAGGAGTTGGGACACTCTGGATGCCTTTTCTGGATTTTAAGGCCAAGATGGGGAGCTTCAGAAAGGTATTTGCTGGGACCGCATGGACCCTCCCCATTAAAAGGGGATGTGTTTTTTCCTTAGAAGCACCAACCCTCTCTCATCCCAATGCCAATGTGGAAATTGGAACTCAGAATTCTTTTTTTTTTTGAGACAGTGTCTCACTCTGTTGCCCGGGCTAGAGTGAATGCTGTGGCGTCAGCCTAGCTCACAGCAACCTCAAACTCCTGGGCTCAAGCAATCCTTCTGCCTCAGCCTCCCGAGTAGCTGGGACTACAGGCATGTGCCACCATGCCTGGCTAATTTTTTCTATATATATATTTTTTAGTTGTCCAGATAATTTCTTTCTATTTTTAGTAGAGACGGGGTCTTGCTCTTGCTCAGGCTGGTTTCGAACTCCTGAGCTCAAACAATCCGCCTGCCTTAGCCTCCCAGAGTGCTAGGATTACAGGTGTGAGCCACCGCGCCCGGCCCAGAATTCTTAACAGTTATAATCAGGGAGTATCGACTAGAAGAGTTTATATTCTCAGTGAAGCCATGGAGGAAATGACTGAATTAAAACAGAAATAAAGAATCTTTCCTTCAAATAATGTGAAAGACATTTTTAAAAATTCAATGTAAGAGTCATGGTCCATAAAATCCCATAATTCTCAGAAGAATTCAAGGATAAGGAAACTTAGACCTTATGAAGAAAACCAAGTTGAAGCGATCAAAATTGCAAGTTGAACTCTTAAGTATCACAAAAACACAAAATTAAGTCAGTTAAGAATATTTCTCCCCTGCTGTCTTGGTCCATTTTGTATTGCTATAAAGGAAGGCTGGGAAATTCATAGAGAGGTTTATTTGGCTCAGTGGATATCCACTGGTGCTTAATCTTCATGTGCCAGAGTCAAACTTTTATACACACCTCCCCACAATTTATAATGCTTTTTAAAAAATTCATATGCCTGAATAAAGTGTATACATGCAGAGAGCAATGCTGAGAGCTAAACGGTAAGACAGTACCAAGACAGAAGGCAGATGTTCTCACGAGAGACAGATGGCCGTGGCTGATGGCACAGAGGTGTGGGGAGAAGACTGTGAAGTCCTTCTTGATACTTACAACCTTAGTGAATCAACAGCTCCTACGACACTATGAGTTTTGATTTTTGAACCCAGGGTAGATTATGATTTCATGTATTTCTGAATTAAAGGTTTCAGTTTCAAAATAGGTAAACAGAATATATTCACAGTAGAGTTTACATATGGAAGAATCCCTGGTTGGAAAAGGATTACTCTATTGCCAACTCTAAGAAAGACCGAGAAAAAACACTGACCTGTTTGTCTGGTTATCTTTACAGTAGAATGCACAATTATAAATCACACTGATATCAATGTTAATAATTTTAAAGTGTATGTCAGTGACCCATTTGTTCAAACACATACTTCATGTTTGACAATGGCAGTGCTAACACATGAGATCGTTATCATGGAAGCCCTGTATCAAACCACCTTAGTATTCAAAGGAACATTAAAGGTCTCTGTCCAGTATTTTTCAAACTGCAGGTTATACCTCATTAGTGGGTCATGAAATCAATTTACCAGGTTATGGCCAGGGATATTTTTTAACAAAACAGAGTAGGATACAAATATAAGAGTATACAGAATGTATGATTTCATGAAACTTTTGTTTAGTTGTATATATGTGCATATATACACACATGTATGTACACATGTATATACTCATGTATGTAGTGCATTACATAAAGTGTATCAGCAAATTCTGACAACATGCACCTAACCAACAGGTAAGTGAGTACCTTCTCCAGCCTTCCCACAAAAAGCAGTAACACAGATGACACTGGCTGAGCACTAACTTTGGGTCAGGCACTGTTCCCAGCTGTTCTCATA
>NW_012151319.1:1146767-1147291 GCF_000956105.1 Propithecus coquereli | reverse complement strand
TTAAAAACCTGATGAACTTTTCTACCTCTGATTTGACTGAATCAAAAAACCTGGATAATTTATTTTTAAGTATAGATACAAAATTATATCTAAACATACCAAAGGTAAATAAGTTCTATGCATGATAAATATTTCTATGAAATTTCACCAACAGAAGAAACATAGGCTGTTAATATTGGCATAGTCATGCCTCCAAGCCTCAAATTAAGAAACACACACGTATATACATACATGCACACACAGACATGCTCACACACATCAGTAATATTGGGAAGATGACTTCAGGAATTCTAACATATTATAATACAGTCCAAAGATTTGTGAACTTTTGTTTTCTAAGTAGTAAGAACCTACACATCTGATCTCCATGATGTTGTACTTAATCTTTAAAAGTGCTTAAAAATTCATGACTATCAAAACAATAGGGAGGACAGTCAGCCATAATAAGTTCATTCATATAATCGAAACGTACAGCTCTCCATTTCCTGGTCACACTTTTGTGTCTACATAAGCAACACAACAAG
>NW_012151319.1:1141536-1143217 GCF_000956105.1 Propithecus coquereli | reverse complement strand
AGTCTCACTCTGTCACCCCAGCTAGAGTACAGTGGCGTCATCCTAGCTCACTGAAACCTCAAATTCCTGGGCTCAAGCGATCCTCCTGCCTCACTCTCCGGAGCAGCTGGGATTATAAGCACATGCCACTACACCCCGCTAATTTTTCTATTTTTTGCAGAGATGGGATCTCCCTCTTGATCATGCTGGCCTTGAACACCTAAGCTCAAGTAATCCTCCCACCTCGGCCTCCCAGAGTGCTAGGATTACAGGCTCATTTGTAAATAATAAATTTTATTCCCTGTTTCAAAACTTATGAAAACAACTAAGCCATTCTAAGAGAATAATACATGAAATATCATGTATCTACCCTCCAGTGTAAGAAAAAAATGCGAAAATCCAGCTGAATCTTCCAGCAAAGCCCTTCCTGCTTGCACCCCACCCTGCACTCCAGAGGTTAACTACTATCCTGAATTTGACATCTATCATTCCCATGTATTTCTGGACACCTTTCCAAATTATGTATGTATGCAGTCCTAAGAAATATATAGTATGTTTTACATGTTTTTCAATGTAATGTAACTGCAATTTGTTCATATTCTCATCTTTAGCTTGCTTTGTTCACTATACATTAAGATATGGATACATGTAGCTCTGGTTCCCTCGTTTTCATTGATATGCAGTACTCCTCCGTATGAATGTGCCACAATTTATCCACTTGCCTATTGATGGGCATTTAGTTTTTTCCAATTTTTTACTATTATAATCAGTGCTGCTATGAACATTCTTATACATACACCCTTTGTGTTCAGATTTAATTTGGCTAAAATTTAATTACCATGTAAGTTATGAATTGTGACAAACACAAATTAAAGTTTATCTTTTTTTTAGTCTTTGTGTTTTTAACAAATGGTCAGTCTTATCCACATGACTTCTCTTCTGCTCTTCGGAATGACTGAAGCTCTCAAATATTAAGTGACAATGACAAATAATAAAGGTTTAAGAATAAAGACAATGAAGAAAAGATAGGATTGATACAATTTTTACCTCTTCCAGCAGATAATATAATGCCCAGTTGCTACTCCACCTTCAACATTTCCAACAGATGGGCATCGAAGACAAAAGCATTCACTAGCACTCTCTCCAGTCTGTAAGACAACTGCAAGGAAGAGTCTTTATAACCCCTATGCAACAGTTTCGCCTATGAAAGGAGAGTTCTACATCCAAGTAACATAACAAAGAAGGAATAGCTTATCAATTACATATTATTTATAGAGACTTAGAAACTAAGGCTCAGAGATGTTAAATGACTTTTTCAAGGTCACAGAGTCTACTGTTTTTGCTAATCTATCAATATTCCATTACAATATTTCACGCTTCCAAAGGAAACATTTTTGGGTAGATAAAAAGAAAAGAGAAAACTTTAGTCACTCTTAAAGTACTCAAAATGTCATTAAAGAAAATTTGGGCTTTCTCTGAGTAAACACATATAGGCTGAGCGTCCCTAATCCAAAAATCTGAAACCTGAAATGCTCCAATCCAATCCAAACTCTGAGTGCAAGAATGATGCTCAAAGGTCATGCTCAACGTCAGATTTCAGATTTTCGGATTAGGGATGCTCAAACAGTAAATATAATGCAAATATTCCAAAATCTGAACAATCAGATATCCAAAACACTTCTGGTACCAAGCGTTCTGGATA
>NW_012151319.1:1138559-1139692 GCF_000956105.1 Propithecus coquereli | reverse complement strand
GGAAAATATAGAAAAGTAGAAGATAAATTTTCCTACCTTCCCAGCTGTAGTAGCAGCTGGGAAGGTAAGCTAGAGCCTGAATGGATAAGGTCTAGCATGTCACAAAAGTTTTTTCAGGCATGACATTGAATTTGTCATGCCTACTTAAAAAAGTGTTTTGAGGAATCAAAC
This sequence comes from Propithecus coquereli, assembly GCF_000956105.1. Taxonomy (NCBI): domain Eukaryota; kingdom Metazoa; phylum Chordata; class Mammalia; order Primates; family Indriidae; genus Propithecus; species Propithecus coquereli. Next base: position 1,139,521 of record NW_012151319.1, on the reverse strand, counting down.
TCTAGCAGCAGTATGAAAGGCAGACTAGGGAGAGACTGGCTGGCAGGGAGGAAAGCAGCTAAGAAGCTATCTCTATAGACCAGGTGTGAAAAGGTGAGGATGGCAGTGAGGATGGAGATGACAAGCTGGGCTCGAGAGATGTTGCAAGGGCAGAACTTGGTGTCAGGCTGAGTGTGGGTGTGAAGAAGGATTGCAGTTTTCCCTTGCAGTTTCTCGCCTGGATTAGGTGTACACTGACTCCTCTAACTGGACTAGAGAATACAGGCAGCTTAAGGTTGTGTGGCAGCCGAAGATTTGTGGAGAAAGAAAAAGGAAACCAAAGTCAGGATCTTGGAGATGACCAACATTTTCAGGGTAAGAAAAGGAATAAGTAAAAATGGACAAATAACCAGCTTTTATTGAGCTGTTAAAAGATGAGCATCGAGGTAAGGTATTTCATATTATCTCATATACGTTATTTCATTATTTCACATGCATCATAGTCTTTAACTCTGCAAAGTGATGAAACAAAATCAACCATCCAAGTTAACAAAAGAACAAGTGGTAGGGCTGAGAACTGAATCTAGTTCACTCTGACTCTAAAGCTCATGATTATTCCAAATTAGCATGTTAGGAGAAAAGGAAGAACAGAAAAACAAAGGAGAACCGGAGACAGTAATTTCCAAAAACACAAGAAAAAAACACGTTTCAAGGAGAAATGAAAAAGCTTATGAAGGCATTCTGAAAGCAAAATATGCTTTTTATTATCATTACTTTACAGAATGTAGAACATATTTTTGGCATTTAAATAGAAAGGTTTAGGGACATGTTTGATTTTTATCTATTGATCTTACATAAAGATTTGATGCCAAGATTGTGTGCAAAAACCCAATTGTTCTGTGTACCCTTTGATAGCTCAGCTACTATAGTGAAGGACTGTAGACTGGACAAAAACCCAATTATTCTATCATTCCAAGGGGAAA
>NW_012151319.1:1137169-1138509 GCF_000956105.1 Propithecus coquereli | reverse complement strand
GACAGTCAGCCATAATAAGTTCATTCATATAATCGAAACGTACAGCTCTCCATTTCCTGGTCACACTTTTGTGTCTACATAAGCAACACAACAAGATATAACCTGTACCTGTTTGAGACCTGAGAACATGAAGGCGTCACTGGGCTCCACAGAAATTTCCACATCTTGAACTAAGTTAGTCTTATTCTGTAGGTGATACTTGACAGGTAATGATTCTCTGACACGCCCAAATGATGGCAGATCTACAGAGAAAGATGACATAATTCTCTGGCTTAAAAAAATAGCTCACCATTTATGGGTTGTTTTTGAAAATAAATCTCATTCTACAGACATAGTATTATTTAAATTAATGATATTACTATATTCTTGACAGATAAGAAAATTATTTGATTGGGCAATAGCCATAGGACTGTAATAAAACAAGCTAAGAAAATAAGTGTCCTTCTAAAAATGACTGGCCTAGAAAGGTCTTGGCTATCAGGAACTGAATTATATTTTAGGAAATTTCTTAAAAATCTATAAAAAAATTTCCCAAAACATCATCATGGTTCCTAAACTACATAAGCAAAAGTTATGTTTTAGTGAAACTATAAGTAAAACTTTCATTCATTTAAGTACCCACTCATTTGTTTTTATGTGTGTTTTTTGCAGTTTTGTCATTTTATTTTTCCTAGGATACAAAAATATGGACTCTTCATGAATTGGTATGTCATTCTCATGAAAGGGCAATGCTCATCTTCTCTGCATCATTCCAATTTTAACATATGTGCTGCTGAAGCAAGCACTATATATTGTTTTTTCAAAATTATTACAGACATCATGGTAACCAAACAGTTGATAAAGGGAGGTTTCTCTTAATAAAGTATTCCAGTAAAGAAAGAAGGAATGATAGATATTACGTGCATACACCATTAATTATGAAGTATTCTTGCCAAAAACTTGACCCAAATATGATCAAGTCTACAGAGAGCGAGCCACTTTATAGCAAGTGAGAAACATTTAAAAATGACACCATGCAATCAGCAAAGCCAGGCTGTGGAAACTCTGTGGGACAAAGGACTTGGTTTCTTCAGCAAGGAAGAGAGGAGGAGAGGAGGAGAAGGGAGAAGTGGTGCAGAAAGCAGTATTGGAAGAGGTGATGGAGGGGTAATAGTGGAGGGGAAGCGGGGCTGTGGGGGGAGGAAGAGGGAGTCAGCCTACCTATAGATTATAGATGGATAGTATGAGACTTATCCATCAAATGCAGTGTACAGACCTTCAAATAAACTGAAAAACATTCAGAGTCAAATTTCAACATTGAAATGTGATGATATTAAGAAATTACTGCTAAGTTTTTAAGT
>NW_012151319.1:1135803-1137119 GCF_000956105.1 Propithecus coquereli | reverse complement strand
AGGTAGTTTTAAATTATTAAGATATTTTAACAAAGAAAATTTTCACCCTATGATTTTTATTTACATGAATTTTCAAGAGTTTTAAATAGTCCTTTTAGAACTGCACAACATAACCAAAAGCTCTTTTTCAGACCTTGCATCTTTTCCGAAAACTTTTAGTTTAGGAAATTATGCTTATAATCAGAACCTGGCAGCTCAGATCCTTTCAGATGAAGATCTTATTAACACCTCTAAAAATATGAAGCTGCTTCATAAATGATCCACATTTTGGCTGCAAGCTGAACCTTTTTGACACTTTTGATGGTAGCCAAAGATATTTTTGACACCTTAATTAAACTGCTTTGATTAAAACTTTCTGGAAGTTTTCCATATCAGTAATACAACTTCTCATGTTGTGTGTATACTCTGAGCCCACACTGAATTTATGAGGATGGATTTATCTCTAGTGCAGCCAACTATGAAAGAGATTCAAGGAATTTAGAACTTCACTGGCACAGATATTGGTGTATTTTCCTCTTTGTCCAGTCATATTTGGGATGCTTGATTTTCCTCTGATATTGTACAAATAAATCACTTTTAATAGAATTTACTATTCATAAAACGACTTCCATCAATAACAATGGTCTGATACCTTTTATGTCACAATGACAGATTTCATATATTTATTAGAGAAACTATAAGAGAGCACAGATTTTCCTAATATTTTAAGTATGAGTTCCTCTGAACAGCTGGTATAACATCCATTAAAAAATAGAAAAGATTAACTTTTCACCATGATCAAAGCTACAGTTCGCAATGCACACCTATCTAGCTCTTCCCAACTTCTCTGCAAGAACAGCCGAGGGCTTGTCTTGAACATCACGCAGCAGCAATAGAGGTATCATCCATGAGTCGGCCCTGTGGCTTTAAAGTGGGAAAAACAAAATTTTTTTTACAAAGTAATAATGACAACAAAAGTTCGATTAATTGAAAGGATTTTGGAATTCTTGAAACTATTCTACAAAACCAGAATAAACATCAAAGTAAAAATGGCTATTATCCTTCTGTTACCCCACCTCCTTTCTTCACTGGCACCTGGGGGCAGCCACGGCACAGCTGTGGGCTGTGACACCTGACACCATCCCTCTGACACCATCAGCTGACCGTGCACCTCCACCTACCGAATCCACTTCAGTCTATACTTCTCTTAACCTCACGTCCCAGCAGCTACTGCCAATCTGTCCCCGATGGCACCTCGTTTACCATTCTTGCTTAACTGATCAAATTTTATTCTCTCTTGTGCAGGGCCCTCCTATGTCTCAAGCTTAAGCCCATCA
>NW_012151319.1:1131910-1134028 GCF_000956105.1 Propithecus coquereli | reverse complement strand
ATCTGTACAGCTGTGACCAGGTCTGTACACTGACAAATACTTCCTTCCAAGATGATTAAAATAGTCTTCTAAGTTTAGGAACAGCAAACTCCAAAAAGTCAAACAGCCCAAAAGACATTCCCCACTCCCCTCCTATCCCCCACCTAGTCATGAGACTGCTGCCCTGCAGGAGACTTAGTACAGTTTCTGACAGAAGAGACTCAAATCTAGCATTACACAGTTGGAATTAGGAAAGTTTAAGGATATCTAAAGTTAATCCATTTTGATTAAAAACTAGTTACAAACTAACCACAATTTGAAAACATACTTTACTAAGCCAAAGAAAAAACATGTTTAAGGATACTATAAGAATAAATCATTATTTACGTAAGGGAATAAAAATCTCTGAAATTAGACTCTATAAAACAACAGTAACTCTAGAGAACTGAATAGCAATATTGCCAAATTCATATAATAAAAGTCAAAACCATCACTTGTTAGTCTCAAAATATTGTTTAGTGAAGTTTACATGAAAAAAGATCTCTTTTTGTTTGTTTTAAAGACACTGAATTTAAAAAGCAGAACATTTCTAAGCCTTACCTTTACAAAAATACTGGTAGGTATAAGACGCCTGAGCAGCTGATTTGTGAAGTTAGGAAATCTAAGCAAGTGGATGTTGAGAGATGGCAGCTGCTGATATCCAGCCATTAGTGGATAGAAATTATATAACATTTCCTGTTCAGTGCCAGGCAGGATACGTAATCGAATCTAAATCATAAAAAGTTGTAGAGAAAGATAATCAAATACACATACATACAATACCTGGATGTTGTTACCATCAATTATTTATGAAAGAATGGATACTCAAATCCTTCTGGTGAAATATTCATTCTATCTCCTATTCCAGCTTTCAGACAGATTCCAAACTTCTGGGCTGAATTAGCATGAGGTTAGGACAAAGCAGATAGGAAATGTATAAAAAATACACGCATGATTTCTCTGTTTATACCAAGATCTACAAAGGCAACTTATTCCAGCACTAGACAGGTTAATATTTTCTGCCTTAGCCCAGGTAGATTTTACATTCACAATGTGCTGATAGACCAGTTCATTTTGGGGAGTCAAGGTTTCCCAATCTCCTGTCTGAGAGAAGGTGATTCACACTGAACTCCAGAGTATCTAACAATGCACACTACAAGGATGGAAGTGGCAGATAAAAACAAAAATTGCCCTTTCTCTTTGGTCACTGATTAAAAAAATTTAAAACATCACATCAGAAAAGTCAAGACTATGCATGAATAAAAGGTATCTATAAAACTGTTTTTAGTTGTAAAGTTTCTGACAGGTTAGTAACATCCCAGAGAGTTATCTGGTAACCAAAAGAATAAAACTCTTACAAATAGTTTTATTTTATTACACAGATGTATAATAGCAGACCTCTGTGGGGAAAGTATGAGAAGGATGGTGATCAGAAAATGGGATCGAATAGTGTTACAGCTTCACAGTTAAAAGCCATTGCTAGACTTTCAGCAGAAAGATCCCTGAGGGCTTCCCGGAGGCCGTGGAGGCATCGCTCCTGCTCAGCTTTGCTACTGCTGTGGCTGCAGTACCTGGATGGGTGTGTGTGTATACACACACGCACATACAAGTCTCTGACATTCAAGTTGGGAATGGAATGAGTGAAATAATAGGTTGCTAGTCTTTACTTTTATTCTTGACTTAATTTTTTAGTAGTGATGGAGGTTGCTTAGTTTTAGAAATAAAATAACGGCTCAAGATAGTTAAATCCTTGCCAAACACAGCTTTACAAGCAGGGGCAGAGAATGAGTACATGGTGCAATTAAAAAACTGAATTCTTTTATTCAAAGGAAGAAAAATGTTGATCCAAACTTGCTCTAGGACAGCACTGTCTACTATGGTAGTCTCTAGTCACATTTGCTATTGAGCACCTGAAGTGTGGCTAGTGCGCCCAAGTGATTTTCAGATTTAATTTTAACTTAAATTTCAATAGTCCCACGTGACTAGTGGCTACTCTCCTGGATGGCACAGCTCTAAAGTTGAATAAAGGTGCACTAGGACATAAGATTTTAGTCAGTGACTGTCCAGTAAGTGTCTAATCTCTCATTGTCCTTAGTGTGA
>NW_012151319.1:1115137-1117990 GCF_000956105.1 Propithecus coquereli | reverse complement strand
AAAAAAAAAAAAAAAAAGAATATAAACATTATATGCAATATGGTTAAATCTATTTAAAAACACAGCCCCTCGAAAATCTCCACAAAAAGAAAAGAGACAGAATAAAAAATACATACAAGGGTTAGCAGCTGCCTTTGAGTTGTTGGACTATAACTGTAATAATTCCTATTTTCACTCTTATCATGTACACTTACCAAAAACAATTTTCACAAGAATCTTTTTTAATAATAGAAAAAAATGTTTTAAAAAGGGAGACCTCCTTTCCTCCAAAAACTTCTGCATCTAAGCCAACTTACAGATTTTGTCTGTATGATTAGTTTGAGATTTCAAACCTATTGATTCTCTATATGAAAAGCCATGTAAGCCAATTTTCTGTCTAACGTTTGAGCAATGAATGCTAGCCTAAACGTATCTCAATATAAAGAATAAAAAAAAACCCAACGGATGTTTAATTCAAATTTATAACAGGCTATAATACGCACACAAGCTGCATATTTTACAGGTAAACTAATAAAAACAGGGTAATACTCCATATATGATGCTTTGTGAGTTAGTTATAAAAAAATACCTTGTGACACTTGCAAACAATTTCTTTTTCTTCAACAGTTGTATTGATCAGGTAAGAAACATACACGAGAAACATTCTTGAACCCACTGTTCCACAGCGAACATATAACATTTTTTCCAGCTATAACAAAAAATTGTTATAATTTCATCAATATTATGGAGATTTCTTCCTGATATTAATATATATTTTAGGATAATGCACCCCACTTTCTAGAGTTTACTATTTTAACTGACTAAATTCTTTATCACTTTCATAGGATGTTGTAGTGTAGCTAATCAAAGCTTCCACTGTGGAAGAGTATCCTGATTATACTTCTGCCATAAAATAAGAGGGGGATCACTGCTAAAGCATCTTTTTTCATTATTGTTCTCAACTTCCCCAATATTTTTTGTACTTGGTTTGCAAACAGAAGTTAATTGAAGGATTATTGCACTAAGTTACAAACAACAGTTATTTTATTAGGCAACTAATTCTCCTTATGGTCATTTGTTCTAAAATCCCTTGTAGAAAAACTGCTTAAGACATTTTACACATTCAAATATGTAAAATGTTCATTAGTTAAATCACTTTTTTAATCCTAAGATATGCTATTAAAATGCTCTTAAACTATCTAACACTCACTGTATATTTAAAACTTCAAACTAACTGATTTCCTCTCTAATCCCAGTTGACCAAGTTCACCTGTTCCCCTGGTCGTAAGTCTCCGACAGGAATGTCAGTGAGTAAAGCCGGGTAGGACTCATCGCACAGTTCTGTTCCATGAAGAGTCACTTGAGTTTTCTGAGTTAAATTGGCATCCTGTCCTAAAAGTGTTAATATTGGTGTTTTAAAATAAAGAAGTCAAACATTATCCTAACAATCAATACTGTGTGAAGAGCACTATGTCATACCTTCTTTTAAACAAAGGCCCTATGGTTAACAACATTGATGCTTATTTTATGTTGGGTTAATACTGATCAAACTTAAAAAGCAAATGCTTACCTGGTTTTAAACCAGCAGTGAGCTTCACGTCTCTGATTTGGGTCTTTTCGTGGGATTGAACAGTCACAACCAAACAATACATTTCGTTAGTCAGGGCAGGAGGCTCATGTCGCAGATGTACAGAAATGTTTGGAACTCTGGAAATGATCCTTTGAAAAGAAATCTTAGCTAAGTTACTGATTTTTAAAAATAAATAAATAAATCACTTTAACAAAGTATTTAAAAGAAAAAAGAGGATGACCTTTAACATCATCTGCCACGCAAAGTACACTCACATTGTGCTTGCCTGAATGATGATGCTGTCCCAGTGAACCTCATTGTCGGGGAGCTTAGGTCGTCTTTTGAAGGATCGAGCTGCCTGTAAAGCTTCTTGGGAGGAAGCAGCATCTCCTCCTCCTCCCTGCCAATTTAAAACCACACATCTCCCCGTCTCATTGCCCAGGGCAAGATCCACTGAAGTAATCTAAAAGAAGAAGGTCTGTCAGAAATGTCATCTTATACTTGCTTGTCACCATCCCCTCTTAACAAAATCATGCTGTACTGTGGAGTTCATTTGGAGACCCACAGTGTAACAGAAAGCAGAACACCTGCTGTTAGAGTCTTATTCTGGCTCTGGGTTAACTGTGCTTCGGGTTTCGATTTCTCTACCTTTAAAACAGAGATAACTTGATTTTCTAGCTGAGAGACCGAGTGTACAGTACTGTTACGATTTCAGCACTTGCAGCATAGTACCTGATGTAACAGATGCCCATTTAGCGGTTGCTGAATGAAATAAATATTTTGATGACCATGAATACATTTATAACCTAATCTATAATTACACAAATATCTTTCCTGAAAATGTTTATAGTACTAGCAATGGAATGCTTTATTAACTGAATAAGTGTTCCTTCCAACTAAATTCATTGACAAAAGGACTCAAAATAGGTTTATTAAATATGATTTCTGTCTGATAGGCTTCCTCATGAAAAAAATAAAATATACAATTAGGGATTTAGTCAAAATCATATAGGATTTTTAAAAAATGAATAAGCAAAAAACTCTGGATACAGGTTAATAATAAAATCAACAAGTTCACAGAAATTATTACAGGAACTTTGGTAGTACAACCTTATGGACCATCTGTCTTAGCAATGGTCCCAAGACTAGATTAGCTAACCATTCCCATTCAAGTCATGGAAAACAAGCACTAAATGAGTGTTTACTCTATGCTAATCACAATTCTAAGCAACTAATGTAATGCTCATGAAATCCTAAGAAACAGGTACAATTATTATACTATCCCCATTTTATAGATGAATACA
>NW_012151319.1:1113796-1115087 GCF_000956105.1 Propithecus coquereli | reverse complement strand
AATAGAAAGCATACAAAACCCAATCTACAACTGATCAATAAATAATTTCAAGTTATACATTAAGAAGCAAAGGTCTTTCTCTTGGATAATATTTGTGAAAATCTAAGTAGAGAGATCTGACTAATATTTTTAGTAAGTTATCTTATGGTTTTATAACAATTCAAACCGCAAAGTGCTTTCTTATACATTACTGATGTCGGATCTAGTGAAGCCGGCAGGGCAGCCATTGTGCCATTTTATAGCGGAGGAACCAGAGTTCCACAAAGCCAGTGATGCCAGGCCTAGAATTCGGGGCTTCCTTTTGTCCAACTGCTTTACCTCACCTTGACTCAAAGTAACTAAGATAATAATAACCATATTAATAATGTGTAGTATGACAGACACTGTTATAATCCCTATATAAGCATTATGTAATGTTCCTATCACTCAAGGAAACAGGAGCTATTATGATTGCCACTGTAAGATGAGGTCACATAGCTAGAAAGTGACAAAGGCACAGAAACTGAACTGAAACAGCCCTGGAGCCAATACTCTCAACCAACATGCTCTAAAAGTCTATTAGAAAAACAATGGGGTTATTGTATCTCTCAAAACAAACAGTCTATTGGTGAGAAACCTTTAAAAAAGGTCATGTTGGTTAAAAGCTCAGGCTATAATGCCAGATAAATCTGGATTCTAATCCTGGCTGCATATATACTTACTACCACTGTGACCTTGGACATACAGCCATGTGACCTTGGGAAAGTTTTACAGATTGAGTTTATCTGAAATGCCTGGGACCAGAAGTGTTTCAGATTTTGGATTTTGGAATAGTTGCATTATACCTAAGGTTGAGTATTCCAAATTCAAATTGCTCCAATGAGCATTTCCTTCAAGTGTTACATTGGCACTCAAAGTTTCAGATTTTGGAGACTTTCAGATTTCAAATTTTTGGATTTGGGATGCTGTATAGTCTCTTTAAGTCTCATATATAAAGTGCTGAGATTGGCACCCTTACCTCTTAATTCACCATCTAGGACTCTGTGCATTACACTGGGCTGTGTGAAATTTCTGACAGTACCTTATGTGCCTTTCTCTTTCCCACTTGGGAAATACTGCTAACTTTTTTGGGATGGTTTTCTTTCCCAATGACTTGTAAACAGCCCATGGCCCAGACTCTGTGCAGTAACGAAACTATACATCCTCAGATTGCTAGACCGTCTCCTCTGCTGGGCTGAGGACCCAATTCCTAAGAAAAAGCTGAGATAACACTGCTTCTAGGACCAAGAAGCTATTAAATATCATAACTTTC
>NW_012151319.1:1106404-1109906 GCF_000956105.1 Propithecus coquereli | reverse complement strand
CATAACTAACCTCAATTTTCTTTCCCACATCTTCAGTTTTTGCAACAAATTTAAATGACAATTTTCTTGTTTTACCAGGAACTAAGCACATCTTTCCTTGAGTCAAATTTTCTAAAACTTCACTTGCTTTGGATGCTTCTTCTATTACACAGAACTGGTTGTATTCCTGAAAGAGAGGTTAGCAAAGGTCATCAAGCTCGTTTTATCCAGTTTAACACAAGCTACAATAAGATACACACATGGTAAAAACACATCGAAAGTCACCATTACCTGATTATTAAAGCTCACACAGAGCTTGGAAAACCTAATAGGATGTGGACAATCAGCCTTCAGATAAATATCAAACTGAACAGGAACATCGACATGAAAGCTTGGGGCGTGAAACTTGGCTTTGCATTGTACTAGAAATCAAACAAAAGGGCTGAGTTACACACTACCAGATATACAAGACTCACGCACATTATTCTGTGAACCACCCTCTTCAGAAAAGACACATCTACATTGTCCATTATTACTGACTTTCACACTTAAGACACTGCAACAGACATAAATGCAGCTCACTTTTTAAAAGACAACAAAATTTAAATAAATTATAGATTTAAAACCATCTTTAATTTTAAAAACAGACACTCCTGAACTGCAGGTGATAAGATTTTAAAGGAAAAAGAACCATTTTGTTATTAACTTACTTCAAAATACCTGCCTAGACAGTCAAGTGTGTTTCTAACAATACTCGAACTACAAATGAACAAAGTACATTTTAAGACATAAATCAAGTATTTATGTTGATTATCTTTATAAGTCACTGAAGAGAAACAAAATCACAGTTTATCTATGAAATGATTGTACTTTGAAAATTCTTTGATTTTTATATTTATTATTTTGCACCTATAAGAATGATTTCTCTGAAATACTGTAGATGTCGGCTACCTACCAAATGGCACAAAATCCTGTACTCCTATTGTGAAAATATTGCTGCCAGCCAGAGAAACTCGGTCCGCCCACAGCTTCTGAGCAGTTTTCACAGCTAAGATATCACAGTCAGGTTCTGGATCAGGACTTTCATTCTGTACCAACAGAGTTAAACATTCGTTCAATCAGGTAGAGAAAAAAAAAACTGTATATACATATACACACGTATATATAGACATAGATACAGGTATACATATCTGTACAACACATTTTATATGAACAACTCCAACTTACCATTAAGACATTTATGAGGTTCTTTTCTATCCGAGATTTCTGGTCATCTTTCAGAGTTGAAGCTAATATGAAGAAAGAAGGAAAAAAATCAGGACTGTAAGACAGGCAAGTAAGTCCACCATCCTTATTTAACAAATACACACACACACACACATACACATATATTTTTTTTTAAACAAGGTTTCGCTCTGTCACCCAGGCTGGAGTGCAGTAACATCATCACAGCTCACTGCAACCTCAAGCTCCCAGCTCAAGCAATCCTCCTGCCTAAGTAGCTGGAACTACGTGCACACCACCATGTCCCACTAATTTTTCTATTTTCTGAAGAGGTGGGGTCTTGTTCTTGCTCAGGCTGATCTGGAACTCCTGGCCTCAAGCGATCCTCCCGCCTCAGTCTCCCAGAGTGCTAGGATTACATGCCCAGCATTTAAAAATATTTTATAATAAATATCTCTTTTAAGATGACTAAGCACAGTGACTTGCACGTAGTAAAAGTACTGCTAAATATGTAAGACTAAATTATTCTTCAAATTTTAAAAAGTTTAAACATGTTAAATAATTTTATGGATTGAGAATTTTGCTGAAAGACACCAGGTTACCTCTTCCAAGGAGTTCTAGGGAATAAGTAATGTAATCTTTTAACTGGGCCATGAGGTAAGAACACTTCAGAGCTGTAGTCAATATAGACGTGAGTAGAGTCCACCATCCTTCACTCCGGTAATCACACATCACATAATCCAGCAACCTAAAAGAGACACAATGTAAGACATAATGAAATAACTCCACAAGAAAGGGTTTTAAGAGTTCTAGAAGAAAAAAAAGTACATTCCTAAAACTTTGAAAAAGATTGTGCCAGCAGATGGCACTTGAAAAATATTACAGAAATGGAGTTTAACAGAAATAGAAATAAATATGAAAATAATAATCCTTCAATATAAATTTCTATTCCAATTTCACTGTAAAGTAATCAGACTACTTGTAAAAATAAATAGTGAACAGGGCTTACTTCAAAGCTTTGGTATAATCCTTTGCATAATAATATTCCTCTCCCATTTGAACCACTATAAAGGAAAAAAGATTTATGTACATAATTTAAAATCACTCAAAGTTGTATAAAATTGTGGCATGTTATGGATACATACTTAGATGGCTTTTCATTCTTGGACACTTATACTTCTTGAATTGTGCAACAGCATTGCTCAGAAGAGTTATTATTATTTCCTGATAGAAAAGATAAAGTAGGAAACATTTGAATAAAAATAATATCATATTTTTCTTGAATACTGTAAATAATAGTTTATATTGAAAAAAACTTACAGAGTGAACAACATTTCTCTCCTTCAGCTGAATGGCAAGAATTCCTACCTTCTCTTTTTCAGGATCAGAAAGATCAAAACCTGTATAAAATAAGACGCAACCCATCTTAGATAGCTCATTTAACATAAATCTTCACGTGAACATTGTATGTGTACACACTCCTTGAATCCTTTAATATAACATATTTAAGACTCTTAACATTCTAGAATCTTAAAGGTTCTAAGAGACAGCTTTGTTAACATGGAAATTCTCTATGATCTCTGTTCTGAGGGGAACATTATTGAGCTCAATGTTCTTCTGCTTAGAGGAATCAACCATCTGAAGAGTAACATCAATATCATACTCTATAAAGAATGTACTTTGGAGATTAAAGTAAATAATTTCTTAACACCTAAGGTTCAATTGCCCCAGATACAGCTTTAATTAAATTATGTATAAAACATAAAAAAGATGCAGAGAAATTGTTTTTAAGGTGATACAATTCAACACTTGTTAAATGTCAAATAAACTGTTAAAGTTAACTGGAATTGTTAATATAATATTTAAATAGATGACAGTGGCTTATTGTGTTCAAGACAACAGATGTCCAAATGTTTTAATCACATCAACATCGTTAATTATTAAGTTACTCAAAGATGTAGTGATACAAAGCATTCTAAAAACTAAGAAACTGCAAATCTTAACAAAAAATGTTTGTACACATTTTTACTTCAACATAATTTATTATGCCTAACAGAGCCAAAGGAAAAATTATGATAATTATCTTTGCCTTCTGAGGTTGAGAAAAGGGTGGAGGGAAAAATTATTTACTTAGTATTCCTTGTCGCCATGATCTTTGTCCATAAAAGTCAAGAACGCCTGTTTGTGTTTCTAAGGGATCAGGATTGGGATACATTACAGAAGCCTGTAAATTAAAACACAAACCTAAATAATAGTTTATGTAATCCATCACAAATCAACTCTTGCCCCATCTTTGACG
>NW_012151319.1:1091690-1105269 GCF_000956105.1 Propithecus coquereli | reverse complement strand
AAAATAAACTGATATAACTACATGAATATAAATGTATTTTTATATACACACATACCCTATGTTCTTACTTTAAAGCTATTTAAGGGGGAAACTAGTATCTAAATGCCATCATCCAAGAGAAAGGCAAAATGAAATGTCAAGTTTAAGAAACTATGCAATTAACACGGTCTCAAAAAGATTCTTAAGAATTTCCCATAGAGGAAAACCCCAGGAAGAGAAAGAAATCAAAAGTTATTCTCTCCAGTGAGTAAAAATAGAGCATATTCATTCCCCTAATCTCTTCTAAACTTCTACAGCAGTAATCATAGAAACAATGAATTTATACTGTGACAAAGACTAAAACGTGGCTTTTATTTTAAAGTAATTTCCTCTTGTCTAAATCATTAACTTATTGCCAAACATAAATTAGTTCTTCAAAGAAAAATTTCTGTTCAACTCAGAGGCAAAAATACTCAGCCTAAAACCAAAAATAATCATAATTCCTGAAACCATAAACGATAAAAACTGAATATATTCAAAGACTTGGAAAAAATTATCAATACCAATCAGTACTATAAATAGCTTCTTTCAAGAAAATATTAATAAATTTCCCAAATGCTAGATAACATGAGAGCTGGTAACTTACTTCATGGTTACAGAGGGTTTTTGCAAGCTGTTTCCGCTCCTGGGCATAGTACGCAGCCTGCTGGTAATAGAAACCAGGATTCTGCGTTTGAATAGCTGTTAACCCTAACTTAATAGCTTCATCAAATAAATCTCCAAAGGCCTGGAATCTTAAAGAAAAACATCAAGAAATAAAAAAGAATGAATAGAAAAAGCAAAGAAAAAGAAGCTTACTTCTAATAATTATTCATCCTGGGGAAACATAACTTCAGCAGACTATACTACATGCTATTGATCAACAGTTAATATTTGTTGTAATTTCTTTGTAAATATTAACGTACAATAATTCTGTATTTAAGTCATCTCTTCTGTGCTAACAAGTCTTTATAAATATACCATCAAACTAGATCTCAACATAGTTCCCACCACTCCAATACGACCAGGTTTCTGGGAACAACTGTATTTTAGCAATTTTTAAGCATCAGTATCAAACAGCTCCATGAAAGCAGGAATTTTCTTTTGCTTACTGCTATATTCTCAGAACCTAGACACATGGTGGAAACTCAATAAATATATGGTGAATGAAAAAGACGGCACTACGAATTAACTGATTTCCATTAAAGGACTGTACGAACCAATACATACTATTACCAGAAACATACCAGGTAATTAAAAACCTGCTTACTGATAAAAAACTGGGTTCAGTTTTAGAACCAAAGCCCATGCTGATTCCATTTCTGCAAATCCCATGTATCATTTTTAAAAAATATTCTAAAAGTACAATTTAAAACATACTGTTTAGACATCCATGCAGCATGCTCAAAGGACAACTCCGCACTTCCAATTTTTTTCTTACACAAGTCAATGTGTTTTCGGAACTGAGCAATTGCATCCAATGGAGTGTTGTGTTGAAAACACAGCCTACAGATCTGCAAAATGTAAAATCAATCCCAAATAAAGAAAAATATCAAAGTCAAAAAGCATATTCATTTAAAAATAAGTTTGAGGGTAACTTTTTAAAAAGACTATGGAATTTCCTTCATTGAAGTTCTTTGTAATAGACTTTCTTCATCAAAATGGTTAAGCTAAAACCAGAGGCTATATCCCTTTTAGAAATGAAATAAAGTAACTCAGTATTTGGACTGAATTTATTTTATACGTTAGAAAAACTTTTCAAATACATAGAATTTTTTTTTTCTTCTTTTTTTGAGACAGGGTCTTGATCTGCTCCCCAGGCTGCAGTACAGTGGCACGATCATACTTCCCTGTAGCCTTGAACTCCTGGGCCCAAGTGACTCGCCTCAGCTTCCCAAGTAACTGGGACTAGAGGTGTGCACGACCACATCCAGCTAATTTTTTAAATTTTTTGGAGAGACAGGGTCTCACTATGTTGCCCAGGTTGGTCTTAACTCCTGGCCTCAAGTGATCCGTCTGCCTCAGGTTCCCAAAGTGCTGGGATTACAGGTGTGAGCCACTGTGCCTGGCCTGAATTTTAAAAACTATTCCCAATGAAGAACATAAAGATAGGCTGAAATAAACTAGCTCCAATAAGAAAGTGAGAGAGGATAAATTAACTTTCAGTTTTACATCTGTCAGAAAGCTAAAGATTCTCTGTAGCACAATTAAAGCAATTATACCTCCACATCAAACAAGAATTACAGAAATTCTCAAATTTTTTGTCTGGGATGCTATTTCAAAATAGTAATAACCTGTATGTATTTGGTAGTATTCCATGGTATATATAAAAAACATGTATTTCGGGTAAAAGGAAAAAGGAAGAAACAAAGCCTAAATTTACCCCCATATGCTTGTTATAATTTTTTATTTTATTTTTTAAGTACAAAAGAATACATGAAAAGTCTCTCATCCATCCCTGTACCTCAGCCATCCAATTTCTCTTTCCAAAGGCAACCAGTTTCTAGCATATGCTTCCAGATATAGTCTATATACAAGTATGTGTACATTTATATATAAACTATTGTTTTTATACAAATAGCATCACACTGAATATGCTAATTTGTGCCTTACTTTTTTGACCTAACAATGTATCTTGAATATCATTCCACATCAATATATCGAGCTGCCTCATTCTTAATTGCTGTATAACGTTCCATTGTTTAGAGTTATACTTTATGTAACCAATCACTTAATCCTGGGTTGTTTCCAATCTTTTCCTATTAAAAGATATAATAAATATCCATATATATGTGACTTTCAAGGGTTAGCATATATGTCAGACAAATTTCCTGAAATGGAATTGCTAGATCAAAGGGAACATCTACTTTAAATTTATACAGTCATTGCAAAAATATTTTCTACTGAAGTCGCACCAATTTACACTCACACCAGCAGTGAATGAAAGTATCTATCTGCCCACATATCATCAACACAGGGCCAGATATCTTTAAGATGAATGTGGAAAAATTAAAAGCAAAACAAATAGTCCTCGCTTGCCGTCTGAGGGCATCTATTTCTACTACATACAATCTAAAAATAAAATGTTCCAACAATGGATAAAAAAATTCCCTCTAAGGTGAAGAGATACACATTTTCTTCACTGTATCAATATTAAACCAAGAAAGTTCTAATGTGTTGCATCTTTTAAAATTCAATAATCCAGGCAGCTTTCCCTTGCTCTCACTTATAAACAAAAAAACCAATAAACCAATAAACAAAAACCAAAAACCCCTCCCAACTCTAAATAACTCCAGAATGATCAACTCAAAAACCAACCATTACAACTAGGCTGCTAAGAACCAAGTCCCTTTTTGAGAAAAAGAATATAAAAGCGGAGAGCATAATTAATCCAATACCAACTTTTCAGGGTAAGAAACCAATTTTCATTTTCAAATTTTAAAAGGATTATTTAATATTTAAAGACAAATTCCCTTTATTTGGAAGTAGAACTATTACCTTGTAGTTTATAAATCCTGCCATAGTCTTAATTTCCAGAATATTAGTTTCATGGGCTCTCAATTCATGTACAAGATTATAGGCGGTCCTATAATTCCTAATATAAACATGGGGAGGATGGTTAATTATGATATAATTTAAGAAAACATTTCTAAGAACAAAATCATTAGAAATAACAGACAATATTTATTTAATATTCCTTAGCATTCAACAGCTCAATAATAGCATATACATATCAATCTCCGATTTCCTGAAAAAGGATCTATTAACTAATAACATATGTGGGAGGAATCAATGACTTTTCACGAAGAACAGAACTATCATTCGTACATTGTTCTTCCTGTCATTAACATCTATCAATAACCAATAAAAAACAAGTTGAAAAATAAAAGTAAATTGGATAATTGTCCAGAATTACAGCGAAAAATTAGCATTCTGTTTAAAAAGTAAGTTTTTTTTTTGAGAGACAGGGTCTTGTTCTCTCACGAAAAGTGCTACTGTAAGTTTCTCAAACAAATAGAAACTGTATTAGCAAAGGTGGTATCAAGACAGAGCATGGCTCAACTACTTTTTAACCCCAAGTATGTCTACAGGTTAAGAGCATCACTGATCTCAGGTAGAAGCTGGAGAGGAGGGAAAAGCGTCCTTAGGGCAGTGAGGGCTAAAGGAGGATGGCGGTGAGAAAGGAGGGTCTGGGAGGAACTGGGCCTACTCTAGACATGGAAGGGAATGAGAAAATCTCAAAATGGGCTTTTCCATAGAAAAAACTTTGCTCTTAACTTCTCCAGGTAAACTTATTTCTTTCAAGAATTATTTTTGAACACAACTGAAATTGAAGGTTTCTAACTATTAATAATACCATCCCTTTAAATGAACTACATTAAAGCCAGTTATAATTATATGAAGTCTCTGAGATTCAGAGAACACAATTTGATGCTTAGCACTTCAACAATAATAAAAATAAGATGTTTCTGCAATATTCCTGTGGCTAATAATTTCCATTTACTTCTATTTTTCTCCCCTCCTCAATTTTAGGTTAAATAGCTGTATTTTATCCCCTTGTCAAATTGCCACTGTCAAACTTCAAAAATTGATTTAAAGGTATAATATGAAGAGGTCATGTTAAATTAGGCTTGGTAAAAACAAAGGAATAAAATGTTTAACTACTGCCAACACATCTGCAACTCATCTTCAAGGCTCTATGTATAACAGATCCTTCAAATGGAAAATGATGCTATTAACAGGCATTACAAACTAAAAAAAAAAAAATTAAAAAGAAAATCATAGTTGAATTGAATAAATGTACTACTGTATAAACTCTAAAAAATCAGTAGTCTGATTTAGATAATATTTAACGTACATTATACTTTGGAAATCAGTCTTTTAACACAGGGTTTTACTGAGTATACAAATAAAAAATAGTCAAGAAGATGGGGAAAATTTTAATATTATATTTCTTTAGATCATAAAATTTAATTAGTTAGACCAGAAAGCTTTATGACACTATGAAATTTACTTCCAATAATAAAATGAAAAAAATTTTTAAACCCCAAAATAATATAATCCATTCATCTCTGAACTAAAGTAAATATTAAATAGCTGAATCTGACTAACATAAGCATTTAAAAATTAATGACAATTTGGTTGAGATTCAGATATTGCCATTTATGTTGTTAACATAAAGATAAGAAAAATTTAGTTTGAAAACTGTTAAAAACTTACTTCAGAGCATTTTGTGTATCTTGTTTCAACTCACTGAAGAAAGCTATTTTGAACTGATGTCTAACAAATAAAAGCTGAAAAATGGATAGAAAAAAATTACCATTATACATATTCTATTTAAAATGTGAAAATTATAATAATGTTTATTACAAGGAGACTATAAAAGAATGAAAAATATTCAAAATTAAAATGCAAGAATTATTCCAACAAGCAAGGGTACAGTTAAGCAAGCCATAAAAATCTACCTTTAAGAACTTTAAGGGCAAAGAGTTTAAAAATAAACCTTAAGGGTAAGGAGTTTAATTTAAAAACAAATTAGTTTTTAAAAGCTTTAAAAAAAACTTTAGAAGAACTGAAGCCATTTGAAACCATCAAGGCATTAACGACATGTAATAACTGCTTCAAAAATAATCAGTAAGTAATCTGCTCTCGAGTGCTTTCTATTATTGCAAAAAACATGTACCTGGTGTGTTGTTTTATTCAAAAATTCTTTATGAGATTTCACTCTTCTGATCTCAGTGTAGTAATAAGTCTGTGCATGTTCATAAAAGGCATTTTCTAATCTATTAAAAAACAAAACCAACATTCGAATATTAAAGTGATTTTAAACCAAACTGTTTTCAAGAATCATATTAGTGAGATTTGAAAGTACAATCCTGACAAAGTCTATTTTACCTTATGATTAAGATGAAAAGTGAAGCAAAATATAACCCAAATTTCTAGATAAAAAGTCTAAAACTAAGACCCCCCCAAAAGCCATTTAAGATTATTTACAAGATATAACAGATAAAAATAACTTTTTCTAATTTGTAAAAATTGGTAATCTCTAAGATTACTTTCACTTCTACTATTTCATACTTTTATAAAGAGTCTGAAAAAAATAAATATTCAATACTCAATTGTATTTCACTATTTTTGGTGATTTTAATATTTAGGGCTTAAAAATATAAGAAAACTTATGAGGAAAGAACCAAAAACAAAAACTGGCAAAAATGAAGTAAAAATAACATTTGTATGATTTAAATCCTACTTCATTCCATAACATTGAGATTACACAGAAACAAAGAAAATCTGACCAGACGACTAAATAATTCAAACTTTCTTTGGTGAAAAGAAGTCACATCAGGAGTATTTGCCTAGGGCATAAAAGAAAGCTGAATTCATAGCCAGGTAAAAGATAAAGAAAAAAAACCTTTTTTTTTCTCCTCAGAATAAAACAGAATTTTGGACCTATATTCAAAGGGTTTACATACACTTAAGGAAAATACATAAAGGAAAACAAAAAGAAAATAGAATGTATTTAACTAAAAATTTTTTAAATCAGATATATTTTAAATTGGATTTTCTAGGTGAAACTTTTTCTATTTTCAACACTATAATTTAAAAAATGTTAAAATATGAAAATAATTAAAATTAGATTCTAACATTGAACTGAACAACGTTTGGAGGAACATATTAACCTAACCTGTTCTTTAAAGTTTTACAAATGGGTAACAATAAGGCACTGACTAGAATGTTCAATGTTATGGTTGCCTGAAATATGTCTGCAGGTTATTCTGAATTATTAAAAAAAAAAAAACAAAAGCAAAAAATCCTTCTCGACAGAGAAATCAGTATTATTGATCTATATTATCTTGGGAAGTATCAAAGATAAGCTTGGTTTTAGTTTTTAAGCTAGATGTGTACTCAGACATAAAACACCTGTTAAGCAGTTAATATAGAAAATAGAAAGCAAGTAGGCCTGATAAGTCCCATTATTTCCCCTAAACTTAAGTGATACAGAATCAAATCTTTCACTGTTTAAATATAACAAATTAGTTAAAGGGACATCCCTGGATGTAGGGAAAGTATCATAAGACTGTCACTTTTTAATTCACACACTTCTATATTATTTGACTTTTTTTTTTTGAGAAAAAAATGTACACTGTTTCAAAAACATAAATAAATAACAGATCTAGTCAGCATGTGAGGGGGTTAGTGAAAAGACCAATTCTTTTAGCAGATATTCAAAAATTATACTTTTAAGGTAACGTCAAACAATTGAGAAAGCTCTTTTGGGGAAACAGACCTTGAATTTTCTTTGTTCCTACAACAGAAAATCCAACTGATTCCCATTTAGTGATTTAACCTAGATGAATTTTAAATGTACATGCTTTTTTATGATGTTCCTTTGCTCCCA
This sequence comes from Propithecus coquereli, assembly GCF_000956105.1. Classification (NCBI taxonomy): domain Eukaryota; kingdom Metazoa; phylum Chordata; class Mammalia; order Primates; family Indriidae; genus Propithecus; species Propithecus coquereli. Next base: position 1,097,852 of record NW_012151319.1, on the reverse strand, counting down.
AATAACCACTACTTCCTTCCCACTAATCTAAACCTCCAAGCACAGATGCAAGGCCTTCCTCTTCCTTAAAGCCTTACCAGGCCACAATTATCCATTTGTTGTCTGGAGACTTGCTCCTGTAAGATTCACAAACTGTATTACACAATTCACACTTGCAATGGTCTGTGGTATTTAACATGGATGTTTTCGGTCTCAACAATTAAACTAGTTCCTTTATGGAGGCAGGAACTTAATTAACTTGTTTTGAACCAGACAAAATGCACACATACACACACAGTTATGTATATTTTATTACTTGACCTGTTTCAAAATACAACTTATCCTACCAGATAATTTAGAATGAAAATTTGATTGCAAGCAACTCCCTATTCCAGCTAATTACCAGAAGATACATGATGTTCACTCTTAGCAAAATTCATACCAAAATCACCTGGAGTCCATTTTCTGCTACGTTACGGCTACACTAGCATGTCAAGTAAGCACACTTTTTAGGATATACAAACATATTATCTTAGTCACTGCAACTGAATTTTGAGAAGCCAGCATTCACTCCAGGCAACAGAGCTACCAGTTTTCCAATGAAGAACATTCAAGCTTCCAAGCTATAGATGTAGATTAAAGTCTAAAAGGAAAGAGGTGTTCCTGAAGTTTGGAAACTATGTAATACACAAGAACATTCACACAACTTCGAGGGACATAGGGAGGAACTACTGTATACCTGAAAGGAAGTTATAGCTGAAGGTAGATCCTTTGCTAAAGGTTGAAAATAAAGGAGTAAAAAGAGCCAAAGCAGAAGCAGCAGGCATGTGGGAGTCCTTACATCCTTTTTCCTTTTCACCTACAGCCTTTTCAGTAAAGGCAGACAGGAGGGAGAGTCAAATAGTGCTTCTATATCGTCCCACCCACCAAAATGCTTACAGCAGTTTTGATTTTTAATTTACGGAAAGGCAAAGATCAGAGACTCAAAACCTAACTGCACAGATTAGATATATTTGTATATGCTGTTTTGTATTTTTAATGAGTTCAGACCCATTGAAACTCTTTATTTAAAATAGTTTTAAACTAAAAAATTGCTTATTTTCAGGAGCCCTTTTCAAGCATGTTCTCTTTACAGCACACCTTCTCTGAGAAGCATGTTTTCTTAACTCATTAAAATGCTACTTTTGTTTTGAAAGGCAAAGTATGTGTGTGGTTTTTTTTAACATTTGCAAGTTAACATGACACTGACAGCCTACTGTCCTAAGAGGAAAGGTTTGAAAATTCAGAACACTTATCATTTTATAAAAGAAAAATGCTTAATACACCATTAATTGAAATGAACAATTAACCTCTGTAATACAAAAGATTTTCACAATCATTTTCAATGCATTACAGAAGTTTTATAAACATTTTAACATTTTGACACTTTAAAAAAATTAATCAAAGCACTGTAGCATTACATAATACATCAAAATGCTCTGAATGCACACAAATAAGGATGCCACCAGTAACTCTGCTACTTCCTCCCAGATCAATGAAGATTTTCTGATATTCAACTTTTCTTTCTCTTAAGAAAAAACATAACTATGAGGAAAAAGGGTCTGTCTTCCCTCATTCCCAACAGATTGTCTTATGCACCCCTGTTCTGATATCCACATTCTGGAGGCCATGGACTCAGAGCACTTGCTTTTTACATCAGTCATTCTGACAGTGTACTCCTTATTTAAATATTTCATTACCTCCAATAAAACCGTAAGTGGTTAAAGGCAGAAGTTACATCTGTTTCTCTTGAATCCATGAAAGCACTAAATTTGAAAGCTGAGGAAAGGAGATAGGATCACTAATAGTTAAGGCAGTATTCTCAATCTCAGCACTACAGACATTTTGAAACAGGTAATTCTTTGTTGTATAGGGCTGTCCTGTGCATTGTATAACGTGTAGCAATATCCCTGGGCTCTACGTTCTAGATGCCAATATAGCAAACCCCTCGGTCATGGCATAAGTGCCAGAAGAGTCTCCAGGCATTAGCAAATATTCCCTGGAGGGTAATACTGCCCTGTTTAAGAGTCATTGGGCAAGGTATAGAATAGAGGGCAATAGCTTTCTAAAGAAGGATTGGTGTGAACTAAGCCTTAACAGTTGAGTAAGGGGAGTTGGCATGTGGGCACTACTATGAAAGCACACTGACAAGAAACAGCATTGTGAACAGGGAGATAGCGAAGCGCAAAGCACAAGGACAAAGTGTCCAAACCTGGAAAGGGAGTCACAGGCCAGCCATGAGATTGGATAACCTTCGGTGGAAAGAAAAGCAGTCTGCGTGTGCCACCAGTCAACTATACCTGGTCCCTCTCTTCTCTGCGTTCCCTACTGGTCATATGTTTGCATTTAAAAAACAAAACTTATCATTCTTTTCCTCTGTATTCTCAGCCATTACGCCAATGTTATCCTAGGCATGAATGATTTGACTTTCTCTGCTTCTAGTGTGAAGATTTATTTTTCTAATTGCATTTAAGTTTTCTTGCAATTCAGCTTTTCATTTGATCCTGTTCCTATGCATGTTCTCTCCTTCAAAATTTATGCTTCTCTTTCTTAGGAGCCAAGTTACTTAAATACCAATAAGAATGCCAGTTAACCTCCTGTAGTAGATCATTTTCTCATTTTCCTTCTGAGAAAGAGAGAGAAACAAATGCAAGAGAAGCAATAATAAAAGATAAACTAAATCGTTCTTGAGATTAAGAAGGATACTTATGCAGAATGAAAAGGAAAATCATTTTATAGTCAAAATCAATGAAAATATTCATATCTAAATATATCCTAGCTAAAAATGTAATACTATAAAATTTCTTTGTAACACTAAATGCCAGAAAAAATTGGATAACAGCCACATAATTTTTGAGATAATGCTGTAACCTCAGGTAATCTGCCCTTTATCTATGAAGGCTTTATAAAGAAATTTAGGCCAGGCGTGGTGGCTCACGCCTGTAATCCTAGCACTCTGGGAGGCCAAGGCGGGCGGATTGTTTGAGCTCAGGAGTTCGAAACCAGCCTGAGCAAGAGCGAGACCCCGTCTCTACTAAAAATAGAAAGAAATTAATCGGACAACTAAAAATATATAGAAAAAATTAGCCGGGCATGGTGGCACATGCCTGTAGTCCCAGCTACTCGGGAGGCTGAGGCAGGAGGATTGCTTGAGCCCAGGAGTTTGAGGTTGCTGTGAGCTAGGATGACACCACAGCACTCTAGCCCAGGCAACACAGTAAGACTCTGTCTCAAAAAAAAAAAAAAAAAAAAAAAAGAAAAGAAAAGAAATTTAAAATATGATGGGGCTTAGGACATAAGAAAAAAATGATTTAAATAGATACATCAACATACCAAGAAGAAAGCAAAAAAGAGGCCAGAAATGGAGATATTCTCACATAAAATGACAAAAACGTCATACAAGAACATGTGGTAATTACTGGAAAACACAATGGAAAAACACGTTTTTTTAAAAATGAGGCTGACCTAGATATAGATATCAAAAGGTGTTCATGAGTAAGTAGAAGTTCACTGTGTATTATATGATTACATGCATTTTTTGTATGTTTAAGTGTGTGTGTATGGACTGTAAACATATACATATATTTGTTCTTATACAAAAAGACATTTTTGGAAGGAAATTTAAGAAATTGCTGATAATGGTTACCTCAAGGATTAGAGAGGGTTAAAAAGTTGACAAAAAGGGACTTTTATTTTCACTCTATATCCTCTGTATCATTTGAATTTTTTTCATGAGCATGTTTTTTTTTTTTTTTTTATAAATGGGTCTAAGCTACCAATTTCTCAATTCCTAATGAATACTTTAAAAAAAAACTTTAAAGGACCTTTATTTACCTTATAATATAACCCACCAGGTGGTCGGTGTGTGGCAGTACAAACAAAGACTTTCCTGAGAGCTCACATGCATTGCATAAAGCTGCAGCCCTTTCTGAAGCAATGACATCTTCTCCTGTTGATAACCCCCACAAGGGTAAAGAAAGAAAGAAATTAATGTATTTTTCTAAATAAATATTTCCCCAAGTCTGAAAAATATAATTAGGAATAAAAACCCAAACCACTTTTCACCAGGCCAATAGGACTTCTGGGCTCCTTGGGAACTCCGAGGGGTTCTTAGAATTACACAGTATAGACTTTTTTGGAAAACACTGTCGAATTTTTTACTGAGCCAGGAGAAATGCCAACAGATGTACCATATAAGTATTTGAAACACAAAACTAAAAATGGAAGCAATAATTCATGAAAGGAGGTTCTCACAACCATTTAGGATGCTACAAGTTTCAACGTAGAAACAAAAACATATAGCCTATGAAAGTCTCGGAAGGCAGAAGGAATAAGTATTTGAAACTAAGACATTTTCCTAGAGGAAATTACAAATCCTATAGCATTTTTCTTTGCCCTATAGCAAATTAGTAAAAAAAATATTACATAAGGAATACAATTTCAAATAGAGCTCACATAAGTAAATTACATTCTTTTTAAAAAAAAAAATCAAGCAAATTAACCATTTGCTCAATTAAACATGTCCTCTCACATCCCCTACATGAGGAAATAAGTGAAACTTAGGGAGCAGGACTTAAGAATCTTCATTCTTTACTACTTTTAATTATTTACAATAAGCATTTTTCATGTATTATTGGTACTTTTTAAAGTTAACACACTATCAGCCCCATAACTGAGTGTATAAAAGATTTAAACATTAAAAAAAAATCTACATCCTTATAATAAGAATTGGAGGTATAAAATAATTTTAAAAAAACAAGTAAATAATTAATTAGCCTTTTGATACCTGGGGGCAATGGGGTTTTCTTCTGAATTAGAACCACTGCAACTTTTGTGTTTCTTCCTTGTAAACTTTGCCTGCAATGGGGAAACAATAATAAAATTAATTAAATTATTTTAACTTTAAAAAAAGTATTCATAACTTTACATTAAAATACAAGCTTGAAAATTCAACTGAAAATAAATATCAACTTAAAAAAACTAAGATCAGAGAAAATCTTTTCCTACACACAAATAACGTATATGTCACAATGATTTAAATTCTAAAAGTATAATCTCACATCTTCTAAGCCTCAAAAATTTGCCTTAAAAGCAAAAGTTTAACATATACTTTTGTGCAGAAGTTATAATACAACTTATTTCTTTATAGTGATATATTACAGAGTAGTTATCCAAAAGAATTCATTGTGCTGAAACTGAAAGAGTGACAAAGCAAGTGTTTTATAGGACTAAACAGTAAATTATTATGTCTCGGAAAAAGATTGTAAAGAAAAAACATTTGCAAATCCAGACCAATTTGTCTTCTAAATTTCTTCACATACCCGACATTATATACAGTCAATATTTATGCTGTTAGGAACTGAACAAGATTCATTAGAGGTTAGTGATCCCCCAAGTGACCATTGTAGTCTAAACAGTCCTCAGTTGCCTTCAAGAAATGTTAGTAAATAACAGACATGTGCAAACTAACATGGCCAACCTGAAAAACAGAAGATCATACCTGACTATTTCCACTCTGGTGGCGCACTCAGACTGCTTTTCTTTCCATTGAGGTTCATCCCAGTCCAGTTCATAGAACACAACCACTAGGGCTGGCACCAGATTCAGATGCTTATTCATCCAACCAGTTTTTAAGATCCCTTTAGGAATGTACCACTCATACGAAGTTCTCTGCAAACATTGGCAAAAGTTGAAAAGTTATTTGATAACAGCAGCAGCAGAAACCACCTGTTACTGAGTGCCAGGCACTTTATGTGCATTTGTCTCATTCAATCTATACACCACCCATTTTTATGATTAGGAAATTGAGGCTTACAAAAATTAAACAAGAGCTAACAAGTGTTGGAGGTAGAATCTCAACCCTAGAGTCGCTATACTTTTTCCCATTTAAAAAACTGACCAAAGCCAAAGAGTTTCTAATGATGTCAAGGCTCTCAGATACCTTGTAAAATAAAAAAAAAAGTATCTAGCCTGTTTTCAGGTAAATTCTACTTATATTCCTCACCATTCCAGTTTCTGTTCTTGTAAAACTGCTCAAATAAAATATTATCTAAAATCCAAAATGGTTTTGTTTTGAAGACATATTGCCATAATGGCATTTCACTTCACTTGTGAATGAAGTGAAAAATAAAGGACAGGCCGGGC
>NW_012151319.1:1089224-1090540 GCF_000956105.1 Propithecus coquereli | reverse complement strand
ACTATGTTGTTCACCTTAAAAGTCAGTTTGGAACTTAATACCTTTCCTCATTCCACATTGAATAAACTATTTTGGTTTATGTATAACTCCCCAAGGACAGAGAATCCATCTTATTTAATTCATCATCACCAGCATATTACATGGTTCCAGGTACCTAAAACAAAGCAAGTGCTGAAAAAATATGTGTGAAAATGAGCCAAATTGAAAAAAAAAAGAGTCAAATTGCAAAGACCATGGATTCTATGATATTGGTAATGATCATGAGGAATATGAGACCTTCCTTTTAGACAGGCCTATGTTAAAATTATGGAGATTTGGAATTTTTTCCTACCAATGGAAAAAATCCTAGGCTCATAGGATAGAAAGCTTTATAAAGTAACTATTCTTCTGGGGTTTTAAAACAATAACTATTATTAAACATATACATAGTATATTACATGTAAATGCCTAAGGCTTTCTTTCTGTACCACTGTAACCACTGTCTTGATAAACTCTGAGGTTTTCTAACACAGACAATAGGTATAAAAAATAGATACACATACACATGCACATAGAGAGAGAGGCAAAGAATACATGCAATCATAATGTCATTACCTTGGGTCTACATTTGGGATACTCATGGTCGCCTGGGAGCACTTTGAAAGAAATTGGTACCCGGTCAGCTCTCCGATTGGCACAGAAAGCATCCCAGACAGCTCGATGGACAGCATTATAAACTACATCCAGGCCCGTAAGAGTAACAAAAGCCATAGGCCGACAACATAATTCCACAGGGAAGTCCCACTGTGTGGGGCTCATATTTAAAGTGCCACAAAAAATCTGAAATACAAATGTTAATACATTTATAATTGGTTAAAGAAAAAACCCATATCCATTTCTAACATATGAACCTCTGTCATCTAAAAATCATTACGAAAAGGCAAAAGGCCTTGAGTCTCTGGAAACTGTCAAGCAAACAGAAGAGAGCAAAAGGGAAAACCTTAATTCCTCAGTTGGACCTATTAAAATGTAGTAACTATATTAAACTTTTAAAAAATCTTCACATTAAAATGTTACAGTCAATTTTAAGACAAGTCAGTATTTTCCAGAATGTCTCCAAATGCACACAGAACTTTGAAATGAGCAGACCAAGAAAGCAGGAAGGTGATCAATTTAAAATAGGTCCACATGACCGTATTTCAACTATAAATAATAAAAGTAAAATAATTATTGACTTGCATATATAATAAAGTACAACTTTATTATATATCGAGAACATGTTTCTCTGAGGGGTCCATTTATTATGGACTAAGAATCCAGTATGCTTTGACTTTAGA
>NW_012151319.1:1085339-1085647 GCF_000956105.1 Propithecus coquereli | reverse complement strand
GAGGATGTAGTAGATCTGACTGCTACCCCTGAAGAACGCAGTTGAAACCTCAAATTACTTCGAAACACCTGCACTGACTCAGACTATGCCAGTTCATGTTGGTCCAATGTCTACTTCAAGTAAGGAGAAAGACAAAGACAATAAGGAAGCCTGACACAAAGTAAAGTGGGGACTCAGGAAAGAACCAGGAATAGGAAAATGAAAAGTATCCCGAATTGGAGAATTAAAGGAGAAAAGGGAGCTAGTTGTGCTGGGCCACTTGCCTTTTTTGACACAAACATCACATTAAAGAAAAACAAATGTATAAG
>NW_012151319.1:1078954-1083344 GCF_000956105.1 Propithecus coquereli | reverse complement strand
TGCTCATTGCAACCTCAAACTCCTGGGTTCAAGAGATCTTCCTGCCTCAGCCTCCTGAGTAGCTGGGACTACAGGTGCATGCCATTGTGCCCAGCTCATTTTTCCTATTTTTAGTAGAGACAGGGTCTCACCCTTGCTCAGGCTGGTCTAGAAGAACTACAGACCTCAAGTGATCCTCCTGCCTTGGCCTCGCAGAGTGCTAAGATTATAGGCGTGAGCCACTGTGCCCAGCCTAAACCTGATAATTTCTTTTAAAAGGTAATCTCCATCAGTATATTATACAGAATTCAAATATAATCTTTGTGAAAAGTGAGGTGCACTTAGGCTAACACTTGATCCCCAAAACATGGAATATTTTTAACTGAAAGGTTAATTTAGTAAAGACTATTAAGGTTTTGGTGTACTGAGAGAACATGGGTATTGAATAAATGATTTGGAAACCTTGCCAGAAACGATACATGTTTACAACAGATAGAAGTTTTAGAATTATTTAAACATTTTTAGCACAGGATTAAGTTATGAGGGCAAAGAACTGCATGCTCAGAAAAATATTCTAGTTCTAGGGAATTTGGGTTGAAAATAAAAAAAGAGATGGTCAAAATACAGTATGGGTAACTTTGCTTAATACCAGAGTGCAGACAAGAGCTCATTTCCCTTGATAACCCCAGAGGCTTAAAAAAAATAGCTAAAAATGGACATAATAAAAAAAATTAATCAAAAAAGAAAAAAAAGAAATAGCTGTAGTCTTTGAATATGGGGTGGAAATAAGGGGAACTTATAACGCTTTAAAATCAGTGCCATCCAACAGAAATACAGTATGAGCCATATGAATAATTTAAAATTTCCTAGCAGTCACATTAAAAAGTAAAAAAAAAAAACCACGTGGAATTCATTTTAATAATATTCTATTTAATCCAGTACAATATGTCCAAAATATTATATTGACATTAATGTAAGTTATTGACATATTTTGCCTTTTTATGTACTAAGTCTTCCAAATCTGGTGCATATTTTACACTCGTAGCACATCTCAATTCAGATTAGCCTATTTCAAATGCTCAATAGCCACATGTGGCTACTGGCTATCGTACTAAACAGCACAGCTCCAAATTATGGTAAATCTGTTCCAAAATTACTTCATGAAAATTGTATCAGAAATTCTTGTCACATTCTCTCTTAAAAGCTTTAGCACTTGAAATGGTTGTGCTTATTCTGCAGCAAACGGATGAGAATGGGCAGAACAGCGATAAAGCACAGGTGCAGAGATTGAATGGATCCCGATGACTGCCTGGGAAGGAGAAATTTCCAGGTCTCCTGGAAGAAAACAATGTAGCAACCAACGAAACTATGACACAGATATAGAAGGTGCAGATATAGACAGTGAATACTGGATGGGAGGTCAAGTAGTGCAAGGGAAGTAATCTGGAAGCTGTCATGGAATATAAGAAAAGTAACCCAATTAAAGTAGCAAATAAAAAATAATGTGGCTACTATTTTTTAATGAACTGGAGATTCAGGATGTATGACACAAGGCTACTAAGAACTGGATTCAAAGATGTCTGTCCAACTACAAAACGATCAAAAGAGGAAAGACAGTTTGGGGCCGAAATGGTGGGGGGTGGGGGAGCTTGTGTTGAGGATGTGAAGCAACCACCCAACGTAGGAAAAGATAACCGTCCCCAGGGTCGCAGTATTTTGCTGTAGTAGCTCCAATGAGGAAAGGAGGAGAAATAACCTTGCAGCCCTAAAGAAAGACGAAATCTTCCTCCTCTCTTCCCCTCATCTTAAATCGCGAAGCCCTAGAAATAGGTGCGGCTTTTCTTTGGGGCTGAAGGAAAAGTGCCAGGATTGCACCCATCGACGAGGTAGGAAAACGCAGGCCCCCAAACCAGCACTGTTAAGAGCTAGCTCTCTTCCTCGGCTGTCTCGCCTAGCCACACAGGCCCCCGGGCCAGGACTCACCCAGGCCCCACGTCCCGGGCTCGCTGCAGCTGTGGCCGGTCGCCGCCAGTCCGGACAGGACGAGGGGAGGCAGACAGGGATGTCTCGAAGCAACTGTGCCCGTCCCTGCAGACACAACCCCACAGCAGGCTCCAGCAAGTTTGACTTCCCTGTTCCCACCTCCACTGACACAGGAAGTACTTTCTGGGCCTGAGTGACATAGCTCTAAACCAACCGCTGTCCCGGAACTTTACGCCTCTCCTCAACACGTAAGGAAGGCGCTCCATTTCCAAGAGGAGAAAAAGTTGGGGGCGGGGAGACAAGAAGCCAATAGGAGAAGCTAGAAGGAGAAGGGGGTGGAGCCTCTGCCATTACCACCTTGCAGCCTCTCCCGAAATCCCCGGGCGACCCACCTGCCGCGGCCTCTGGTTCCGGGCCCGCAGCCCACCGCCGTCGGCTGGGGGCAGCCGAGGGCCGGGGCGCCCGGGATTCGAGTCTGTGGGTGTCGCCCCCGCAGCCGAGGCGCGGAAGGGGAACGTCCCGGCCTCGGGGCCACTGCCCTCGCTTTTTCTTCATTGTCGCGAACGCTGTCCGCCTGGGAGGCGCCCGGCGACCGGCGCGATGAGTGCCAACGAGGACCAGGAGGTGAGTCCCCGGGCTGAGCACCCCCTTTCCCGCGCGGGCGCGGGCCCCAGCCCCAAGGGAGGACTGCCGAGCTGCCGAGCCCGGGGTAAGACCTTGTGTCCGGATGAGCGGCCCGGCACGTGCCCTTCGCCCCTGGAACCCTCAGAGCCTGGGGGGGAGGGTGCCCCAAGGTGACCAGCGCCTCGCGAGGAAGCGACAAGCTTGCGTGAACGGGTAGGGGCCTCTGTCTCCCCGCCCCCAGAATTTTTCATTTTTGCAAACTCGGGAGTCTCTCTATGTTTCCTAATGACAAGGCGAGCGTCCTTGGTGGACGACTTGGTGCGCTCGACTCTCCTACATCCCGTGTGTTTGTGTGCTTGTGTCCTGAGTTATGCTGATTTGGAATCCGAGCACCTTTGAATTTTAAAGTCTATTGACTAGTGGAGAGAGTATTAATTGATAGTTAAATTTCTCGTGGCAGAAAATGACACTAGTGTCTCTGGTTTCAGTCCATATTGTTTGGTGAAATCATTTACCCATCTGTTAGTTGCCCGGTGGAGACGAAATCCTTTCTGAGCATACGTGTACCACCTGAATTATATGGTTTATACTCATATACTTTCTTGTGAAATGCCATTTTGCCATTGAATCACATATTAGAGTTGGAGGGGATGCTACAGGTCATCTGTAGGGGAACCTTCTTTCTTTGTTACGTGTATAGATGAGGAAAAGGGTCTACAGCGGTAAAATGATTGTCCCGGGGTGCACAGTGAGTATGTGATAGAATCAGGACTGGAACCCAAGTCTCCTCTGGTAGTAGGTAAGTAGTCCACCGTTCATTTAGAGTATATTGCTTGAGTGCCCTTTTGCACGATAACAGAACCTCTGGATTGGAACTTACCTTTAAAGGACCCAAAGTTCAACAAGCTAATCGATAGCTGCATCCCTTCTAAAATATTCTCGCCAGGTGAGTTTCTAAGCTAAGACATTAATAGTCTGTCTCTCTGCAAAGCAAAGAACATACAGTGTGATGTTTGTCTAAGTTTGACCCATGGAAACATCACCTTAGAACCATTTGGGTAGTTGTTAGAAAAACAGATGCCTGCATGCCACCCGACACCTACTGAATCAAATTTCTGTGGTGGGGCCCAGGAATCAGCAAGAAAATTCCATTCTTCTTCCACGTGGCTGATATTCAGATCCTTGAAGACAGTTTCCTGCTCAGTTTTTCAGAACTCTTTTCAGATGAAATGGTTCCTTTTAGCTTTTCCTCATAAGTCCATACATTTTAGTTTAGTTCCTTCACTAACCTGAAATCATGTGTCTGTGGACAGATTCTAAGTTTATGTCCTTTTTAAAAGTTCTGGCATCACATTGTTTTCTACAGTTAGATTTACTGTCAAGTGAAAACCTTTAAGTATTTTATACAAAGTCTTTAATCTGATGCTTGTATATTTAGGTGTCTAAGTACAAGTTCTATTTGCCATGGTAAATTTCATCATTAGCTTGTTTTTTGAGAACTTTCTGGATTCTTATTCTGCCACCAGCATTATTCACTATCCCATCAGGTTATCATCCATAAATTTAATAAACCTGCCTTCTGTTTTTCTTCCTGTCCAAGTCATTGATTAAATTATGAGAAAGGGGCCGCGCGCCGTGGCTCACACCTGTAATCCTAGCATTTTGGGAGGCCGAGGCGGAGGACTTGCTTGAGGCCAGGAGTTTGAGACCAGCCTGAACAAGACTGAGGCCCCCATCTCTACAAAAAATAGAAAAACTTAGCCCAGTGTGGTAGCTTATGCCTGTAGTCCCAGCTACTCAGGAG
>NW_012151319.1:1066856-1068608 GCF_000956105.1 Propithecus coquereli | reverse complement strand
AGCATAAGGAAACTATTGATTAGAAAAAATTGTTTTATTTATAGAATAATTTTAGGAAATATTCATCTTTCATGACCTCAGGCATATATATGAGATCCCTTTGCACCACATTGTGCACTAAAAGACTTTCAGTGGTTGGTATTAGTTTAGTTTTGTCTTGTGAACCAAAGAATAAGCTTTTTGGCAGCAAAGGCCATGTCTTCTACTTGAGTGGTTCTGGCTTTCGCGTTCCTAGCAGGACACAGAAGAAACCAGAGAGGCAACTGGAGGAGCAATAGAGGGTGGTAGCTAAGATCTTGGATTGTGGGCCAGACTGCCTGGGTTCAAATACTACACCACTTACTAACTTTGTTACTTTGGGCAAGTTTCTTAATCTCTCTGTGCTCAGTTCCTCATCTGTAAAATGGAGGTCATAATGGTATCTACCTCATAACATTGTGGTAAGGATAAAATGAGTGATACCTGTAAAACATTTGCAGCAATGCTTAGACCTAGTAGTAAGCATTTTAAATTTTAGTTATCATAAACCCTGTCTGCACAAACCCAAATGTTTTAAAAATATTCTTCAGGGAACCAGAACGTTCTAGATAGGTCCATGTGATTTTTCTAAAGACATGTTTAAGTTTCCAAATAACAGCAAGTTAACCGAATTGTAAAACTACCTTGGAACCTCAGATCTTCAACATAATACTAGTAATGAGATCTCCCTCCACAGCGTTTTGGTTATAACAGTCGCACTAATATTATGTCCTTCGATGTGAACTTTTACAAGAGTGAAACCAATAATGTGTTAAAGGCACCCGATTTAATAAATGAGTAATAATAATATAGGATTCTTTTATAAATCTAAAAATTATCAATCCATTTCAGGACATAGCTATTATATATTTAATGTTATTTAGTAATTTTTAGGGCATGAGTCTAAGAATTATTTTTTTTTATAGACATCAATGAGCAATATGATCTCAGTTGAAACTCCTAATACAGCCTCATCAAGTAAGAAAAAAGACAAAAAAGAACAACTTTCAAAAGCCCAGAAACGTAAGCTGGCAGATAAAACAGGTTTGTTTTATTTTTTTTCTTTTATAACCCAGATAAATGGATTGCTTTTTAGTATGGTATGGGCGCTTAATAAATAGATTTAGAAGGTTAATTCTCTATTTTTGGAACATTTGGATCAGAGACATCTTGGGTCACAGATGTATACTGAAAATATTTACTACTATTTCATCATAAGAGATAACCATTAAAAAGAAGGTAGCTGAGTGGCAAAGTAACTATAAATGAGTCTTGAGATTGAGGTACATTAGTATACAAATAATGTACAAAAACGTGTGTCCTACTTATATGCTCTGACATATTTGGAATTTTCCTATTTGTTTACCTCTGTGGCAGGTATGTGTTATTAAAAATTCTTTGGAATACAGCTTTCATTTGAAATGAAGCCTGGTATACCATTAGGTCTTAGCATGGTAAATTAATGTTCTTGTTTGTAGTTACTTATACAACAAAAAGATTTAAGAATATTAAAAAAAAAGAGATGTAAGAATAGAATTCCCCTGTATCCTAAACCAGGGTCCTTTAGAAGAGGATTACAAACTTTATATCAACAATAATATTTGATCCCTTTTCTTTATTTAACCTGAAAATTTGCAAATTGATAGTCAGTAAACTTTTTTTTTTTTAATTTATTTTTTTTATTTCAGCAAATTATGGGTGTACAGATGTTTAGGTTACGTGTGTTGCCCTTGG
>NW_012151319.1:1051971-1055621 GCF_000956105.1 Propithecus coquereli | reverse complement strand
TCAGTTCCCTTTCAAACTTAACAATCCTGACACCATCACCATGTATATAGTAAGCAGGGGATTTTTTAGGGCCAAAGTTACAATGGAGTTAGGCCCCAGACCCTTCTATTTGAATCTAGCTGCCACCTCAGACTTGCCCTGCCACTGCCACACTCTTCATTAGCAATAGGGAGATTGAGAATTCCCTGTACTTTCCTAATTATCTCTATTACCAACAGCAGTTATTTATTCAGTGGAGTATGCAGAATACTCTGGACATGTATGTGTGCTGTACCATGGACACTCCAACGTGACCCATAGGATGGATTCAAGAGGAATGAGACGTGAGATTAGGAGACAGTGTGTTCGCAGTCACAGGACCTGGGGAGAGTTCTGCCTGTGTTCTAAGTCAGACCCCGCAGTTCTCATATAGGATAGTTTAGTAGCCTCCCAAAGGACTTCCCTGGTTTAGTTCTTTCTTTAGCTTCCTCCTTACTCTCCACCATTAGTCCTCCAACAGAACTGTTATTAATAATAGTTGGCTCTCTGAAACACTTAAGTAGTCATCCCATTCTCTTATTTAAAAAGGTTTCTCCACAGGTTCCTCTTGCCCATGGACTGAATTCCTCAGCTTGACACTCAAAATCCTTCTGTTTGTTTCTAACTGTCCTCCAAACTTTCCCACTCACCAACATCCTTAGACATAATGGATTGTTAAATTTCCCCTGCATTTTATTTTTAGTACTATGCCTTTGGTGGACACATTGCTTGCTCTTTCCCTCACATCTCATACATTATCTATCCTGCTGCTGCTTTAAGGCCTAACTCAAGCCTCCTCTGTACATATTTGGGCCATCTCTCCTATCTCTGCTCTGACTTTTAAGCAGAATTAACCATTCCTCATTTCTTCATGCTTTGTTCTCATCTGAACCATTTTTCATGTTCCTGCTGCAATTTAGTGAGTCATCTAAACATCTGTCTCCCTTGAAGATAGGAATGTGATGTCTCTGTCTTTGTATCTTCGGTACCTAGCACAGTGTGAGGCATATGACAATTTGTTCCTAAATGCTCCATGAGTAAGGACTTAGTAATTGCATAAAGCAAGTAACTTTTATCGCTTTTTGATTACCTCTATTTAAAACACAAGCATAAGCCAGTTAAATTCATTATGCAGGTAATCACCTTACCCAGGTATATTAACAGATCTCTAAGTTTATTTGATAGGATTTCTGAGCCTTGCCTCATGTTGGTAAGAGCGTGATTGTGGGTGAAAGGATGGGGAGGAAAAGTCAGTGATCAGAAAATAAAAGCGAATCAAGTAATAATTTGGGTGAAAAATTTTTAAATCTTATTGCTGTTTAAAAATAGATTTTTAAAATAGTATATATACTAAAAATAACACAAAAGAGCTTAGCATAACCCAGAGCAAGGATGAGATGCTAATTCATAAAGCATTCCATAGTTTTATTATAAAATCATCATTTTCCCACCACCACTGTAATAATTGGTTCAGTCAAGGACTATTAATGAATGCTAAAATTTTTAGATGAAGGGTTGTTGAGAAATAAGGTATTCATACAGTTTTGTAGTGTTACCCCACAGATTACTTCTTAATTATAAAATGAAAAGGTTTACATTGAAGAGATCTGGGGAATATCACCTTAACCAAGTGATGAAGATTAGTGTCACCAATGATCATTCCAGAAGATCTTGTCTGCCTCCTTATACGATGCTATGAGAATGGACCACATCACCTATGCAGTTTCCTAACCAAAAATGTTTAATTTGAATCTGAACATAGGAAACAATCGGTCTACATCTGAGGATGTTATATAAGAAAACTGGGCTGGATTTATTTTGTCACAAAAGATATTTAAAAAGCAAGGGAGAAGGCTGGGGACTGTTCTTTTATTAATTAAAGCAGAATAAAGCGACATGACAACGAAATGCAATCCATAATCCTTGAATGAATTATGGATTTGTTGGGTTGGGGGTGATGTCTGTTAAAGGACACTTCAGATACAATTGGTGAATTTTTAATACGGTTTATGTATGAGGTAATATTTTTGTATCAGTGTTGAATTTCTTGGGTATGATAATGGTCTTATGGTTATGAAGGAGAATGTCCTTTTCTTAGGATGATTTGCCCATAAATGTATTAGGACATTTCCTTACTTTCAAATGGTTGAACAAAAACCAAAGGAAAAAAATCTCATCAGGGGAGTACATTTTGATTCTCTGGTGAAGAGGGGGAAAGATAAAGTAAATGGGGCAATGAGTGTTCATTGTACTATTTCAGTTTTTCTTTAAGATTAAAGTTTTTTTAAATGAAAAATTGAAGTAGCAAAAGAAACAAAAGACATCTTTACCTTATTCAAGAATTGCTGTTCAACTGAAGGCATTCCTTTTCCTTATCCGTTATCTTTCCCTTTTTTCTCTCAGTTTTACATTTCGTTTTCTGGTCTCTTGGGATTGTGCCTCTTGTAATTTAGCAGTTGGGTAATTTAGAATAAAGATGAAGTGTTTCAAATTTGTGGATTATTGTTTTTGTCTGTTTGCTTCCTGTTTCCCACAGTTAATGTCTTATGTTCATTCTCAGAACACTGGAGAAAACATACAAAAAAATGTGAAACATAGGCTTGGTACTAGAAAAGCTCATGGGCTGGTTGGTGAGGCAGGCCATGGGCTTAAACTAAACCTGTTAAGACAGACTAGGATTAAATTAAAACTCAGACTCGCTTTATACTCCCCTCATCCCTTCTCAGTCTTAGCTTGTACCCGTGGACTTTTCAAAATATTATATTTCTGATCTAAGCATGAGTATTGCAAAGAATTCATCCTTTTGAAGATCATAATTTACTTCTCTGTCTTTTTATCACCTTTCACAAGCCTAAGACTTCCCCTTTTCTTCAGATAGGTGAAAATGGTGATCCCAAAGCCTTCTTAATAGAGATTTCCTGGACAGAGACATATCCCCAAACACCTCCAATTATATCTATGAACGCTTTTTTTAACAACACCATGTGAGTAGTGTTTTGTTTTCATTGTTTTTTCATTTTACTCTCTATTTTACTTTTCTCTTAGCAATATATTTGTTGTGCATTGTAGATCATCAGCTGTAAAGCAGAGTATATTAGCCAAGTTGCAGGAGGCAGTAGAAGTTAATCTTGGAACCGCTATGACCTATACACTGTTTGAATATGCCAAGGACAATAAAGAGCAGTTCATGGAGAATCACCATCCCATTAATTCTGCAGTGAGTATGTGATTATTTTTTGCTAGATTCTTTGTTGTTTTGGTTTTGTTCTGCTAGTAATTAATTTTTACTAGTTAATATTTTTTCGAAATTGGAAGGAGACTTTGTGTTAGATTTAAATGAGAGTTACATCTGAATTAAATAAGAACAATGAATTTTAGATTTCTCCTATTTAACCTAGAAGATGAAATTATATTCTCTAGATTTTTACCTTTTATCAAAGATTAGGATACATCTTATGCCTACTAAAACCGAGATTTTTGTAGAACCTAGTATTCTTAAAATTTATTTAGTCTCTTCATAAAGCTTAGATAGCTGAAGAGTTTCTTATGTAGTGCTAAAATATGTATGAAAATGCTTTCTCCGTGAGGCTTATTTTGTTGTAGTCTTGCCACAGTTTAATTTGAAGGTGTTG